>NC_085868.1:49774261-50021761 GCF_034702125.1 Engraulis encrasicolus | reverse complement strand
ATGAATAATTTTCAGCTGCAGAGACACATCAATGGAAGAAACCCACATTGAAGGCAGAGTTACTGCAGCTAAACATTTGTGAGATTCCTTACTTCAGTGGGCTGGGAAATGTCAACTCTCACTTAATGAAGACATCACATCCGAGCACTGAATTCTCATTGTGTTTAAACTGGATCTAGGTGCGTTTCTCGACAGCATAAATAGGAAATTGAAGTGCACCTAACTTAAGTTGCTAGCGTAGTTACCAATGATGTTTACAAGAAATGGGTTACAGCTTTGATTGTTTAAATATAGTATACATACATGTAAGAGTCTTAATTGTTTTGTGTTTTCCTTATTTTTCCGTGGAAGGTCTTTATTGTTAAGAAGGATATTACAAGATGTTTAGGAGACGAGATGTTTGCCATCACCCATCATATCTCTTCTTAACTATTCGAAACAAAATATTTAGTTTCTCAGAAAAAAGGGAAACCACAGAGGCGCAGCGAGAATCTAGATTTTCAACACAGGTGCTCAACAGTTTTTGTGGGCAGCACAAAGGAGGAAGCTGTGGCACTCTGGTGTTGTTGTTTTTTTTTACTTTTCTTTCAGGCAAAAGACTTGTTTCGACCAACAACGAAATCAGAGTCCGACAGTTTCCTCCTTTTTCTTCTTTTTGTTAAGATTAAGATTTAGTTGGTTAGTGAAAAGAGCATGATTGATAGGTCTGCTCATTTGTCGAAACACTAAGCTATTGCTGGAGGGGCTCCATGTCATTAGTCCGATAATCCAATTGGTTTGACATTCAATTAGTCAGACGTCCCATCAGTCCGACCAGACACGTTAGAACTATGCCCAAAAACCAAACAAATTCCTAACCCTAACCATCAGTAAAAGCATGTTTGGTCAGTATACATTTGTTATAGAGTCATAATATTGTAAATATTCACTTTAAAGTTAACTGAAAAGTTAAAACTATGCACGAACCAAAGCAATTCCTAACCCTAACCTGATCAGTAAAAGCATTTTTTTCAGTATACCATTGTTTTAGCGTTATAATTTTGTAAATATTCACTTTGAGAAGTGAAAACTATGCACGAACCAAAACAATTCCTAACCCTAACTGTCGGTAAAGGCTTGTTTTTGTTTGTGTATTTTTTGTCTGAAAAGACGTACCCACATGTAGGCTACCCCAGTGGCCTGTGTGTAGAGCACATCTGACTGATTAATGGGATGTCGGATCAATGGGATTCCTGCTACGCTCCTCTATTGGTTATTGTCGGACCAATGGGATTCTTGGGCTCCTCTATAGCTTATTGTTGGACCAATGGGATTCTAGTGCTCCTCTCTATGGCTTGTTGTCGGACCAATGGGATTCTTGTGCTCCTATATGGCTTATTGTTGGACTTATGGGCTGGAGGAGAAAGGAAGGACACTACCGACAGGATCTCTACTGTTCTCTTGCTTAAGTAGCGATGGTTGGGGTGGCGTTCAGGCTCAGGCATTTGCTGGAACGTCAAGCTAATTAAACAAGACCCTCATATTAAAACATGCACCGTGAGACCTAAAAATAGTTTCACATGGAACCTCACACACACACACACACACACAAACACACACGCACACACATGTACCGCTGAAGCATTGCTTCCTTCCTCCAGAAACAACTAACGTAATTATTTAAGGTAATGAATTGGAAATTCACTGACATAACATGTACTGTAGTAGAGTATCACCAGAGACTGAGTTCACAGGCCACCTCTGATACTGCTAACTGTATGTCAACTGAAAGGAAAACATGATAACAGCTGTGCAAAACATATAAACATAACACATATGGTATGAAAACACCAATACACAGATCTACACTTTCACGATTGCAAACACAACACACATACAGTAAACTCACACCAACCTGTACACAAAAGTACACAAATAAACAGACACTATCACAAATCTAGACAAACATGACACAGACATAGACAAATGCAGGAACACAAACAGACAGAAAAACAGACAACAACACAGACAACCACGTACTCCTGTGTGCTCATTCAGTGGTCCATTTAACCCCTTAATGCAGTGATTCTCAACTGGTGGGTCGGGACCCAAAAGTGGGTCGTGGAGGGTTCCTGGGTGGGTCGCGGAGCTGTGATGCAATGCACTAAAAATGACTATGATGTTGAAGACATGAGTGAAACATGGTTAATAGGCCTTTTCCTCTCCACGACTTATACAATAGCATACAATGCAAATAATAATGCATATTATGAAATGCATGATAATATTTTTTATTATTATTGGAAGAATCTGACGGTGCGACACGCAGTTTGGGTCACAACGTATTGACCACGGCAAATTGTGGGTCACAAGACTATTCCAGTTGAGAACCACTGCCTTAATGTACAGCGTACCTCCAGTGGCACGCTGTAATAGTCACTGAAAAGTTAACTACCATAGTATTACAAAACTATAGCACAGGGCCTTTAGTAATGCACTATGACTTGGTCATTGGCATTCTGGTAACAGCAAATTTATAACAGGTTTAACGTACCTGTGGGCTTTGGGGGGGAAGGGCTTAGTTCCCATTAGGGGGCATTAGTCTACTTTATTTTTCAATACTACGGGGGGTGTTGGTAGGCTTATAATGAGGCCAAGGGGGCGTGGGGGGGGCTGACGATGAGGTCAAGGGGACTGTTTGTTCAAAAAAGGTTGAGAGACACTGATTTAACCGTACCTGTGGGCGTGACGGAGACGTGTCCAAAGTCCATCCTCTTCTGCTGCAGCTTGTACCAGCCGCCGCCGCCGGGTTCCTTGGCCCACTCCCGCACCGTGCAGACGTACACGCCCTGGTCCGCGGGCACCGCACCGCTCAGCACCAGCCCGTACGAGCCTCGGTGCTGCAGGTCCAGCCGCAGCCCTCCGCTAGCGTACCGCTGGGACACCGCGTCCATGACCTGCACCAAAGGTTGCCAAATGAGACTGACAATTTCCAGCCCAACATATTCTCAAAACCCACCTGGAAACAAACACAAAGTCCCACCCATTTTGACCTAAAATTAAATTGATTTCTATGGCCATACATTGCCAGAATAACCCACCCAAATGCTGTTTTTACCCGCAGATAGCCATCCAGGACCAGTTCAGTCATTTTCAATATGCTGTTGTGTTGCTCGTGCTACCCTTGACTTGTCAGTACCCGGTGATGCCACATTTTTCGGCTTAGCCCTTTCCGAGATATGAGCTATTCTAATGGGGGAAGCGTTTGTTTACATTTTTTTTAAAAATCAACATAGGACTACTCCAAATATTTTCCCAAAAGGTACCGCTGTTTGTTAGTTGACTGCTGATGTCGTATAACCTTTCGGATGTTTTTGGGAATAAATGAAAATGTTCTTTTGAAATGTAAACAAAGCGCTGCCCCCATTACAATGACCAAGATCTCGGAAAAGGCTGAAGAAGAAAAAAAAAAAACCTCCGGTACTGACAAGTCCAGGGTAGTGTGAGCATTACAACTGCATGTTGAATTTGACAGAACGGGTCCTTTAAGATGGGCAGAAAACCGCCAAATCTGGCAACACTGACCTGCACCTCCCCGTCGGGGCCGTAGGTCACCAGGTCCTCCAGCGTGGAGAGCCCCTTGCGGGCCGACCAGGTGACGGACAGGTAGGTGCCCTGGGTGTGGTTCCAGGTGGCGTTGCAGAACAGGCGGACGGCGCCACCCTCGGGCACGATGGCCGCCGGGGCGCGCGGCTCCAACACCAGGCTGTCCGGGATGACTGAGGGGGTGAAAGGTCAAAGGTCAAGGGTTAGGATAGAAGGAAGGTTATCAGGGGGCGCTGTGGCTTACATTGCCCGACCCAGGTTTTATTCCTGGCCCGGGTCATTTGCCGACCCTTCCCCATCTCTCTCCCTATTCGCTTCCTGTCCACCCCTCAAACTGTCCTATCATCAATTAAGTCGTTAAAGACCAAAAAATATATATCTTAAAAAACAAAAAAGAATCGAAGGAAGGTTAGCAAGTCAATACATTGTAGAATGTTCACATTTTTATTGCATTTTTAAAAATATATATTTTTGGGGGCATTTTTGGCCTTTATGTCGATAGTGCAGTGAAGAGTTGGACAGGAAGTAAGTGGGGAGAGAGAGAGACGCAGAAGGGTCGGTATAGGACCCGGACCGGAATCAAACCCGAGTCAGCCTTTTATTGCATTTTTATCCCAATGTCATTATGTTGTTAGAAAATGACCATGAGAACTGTCAATATCATAGTTTATCGCAACAATGTCTTTTTTGCCAATTTAATGGCAATTTATCCTCCAGCAAAATTTGTTATCATGACAGCTCTACAAGCAAATAATCAAAAACAGCATGCCTGACAGATTCATTAATAAGCCAATATATTATTAAAAGAGAATATATTTTATTTACAGACCCGATTTTAAAAAAATCTGGGACACTTGGTATTTTGTGGATGAAAACAAAATGCTGTCATTTTCCAAACATCCAAAATTCACAGTATAATGAAACAGAACAATACCTGCAATGTGCAATCACTTACTGTAAGCCTAATACTGTACCTATTACAAAGTGCTAACTGCTCACGCCACCAAAACATCATTTGCCTCTTGTTTTTAGTCACGTGAAGAGACTCTATTGGCCACAATGTTGGTTGGTCACTTTCAGGCCCCCCGACAGGGGGGGACAAAGGGGTATGTTGCCCCAGGCCTAGACAGATAGAAGGTCCAGAATTGGGTCTGCCTTACATTGTATGTATTGGGTAGGGGGGTCCTTTCAGATTACTTTGTCCTGGGCCCAGCAAAAGCTGTCAGCCGCCCTGGTCAGTTTGCTTTTAGGAGGGATTACACCAGGGGTGGGGAACCTTTTCATTCGAAGGGCCAATTCAAATTCATCTGAGGGCTGTAAAAGTCCTCCGAGGGCCGTACTATGAACACAAACCAGGATTTTCCCCTTTATTTTCCACTTTAGGCCTATATTGAAGGCAGCCACATTTTAAACAAAACCACCCTCTCTAGGTTCCCTGAATATAACTTAATTGTATTGCAAATGCATTTTTTAAGATTCCTTTACAAAATATGTCATATTTCATGTGAAGCTGAATAATATTAGAATTGTATCGGGGGGGGGGGATAAAACGGCCAAACGGCCCTCCAGACATAGGTTCCCCACCCCTGGATTACACACAACATAGGTCTGTTGACCTTAACATCAACACACCAACACACACACACACACACACACACACACACACACACACACACACACACACACACACACACACACACACACACACACACACACACACACACACACACACATTGTGGAGCCACACACATACGGTAGGCTACAGTAGCTCTGTTGACCCTGATGTTACCGGCACACACATGAACACCAGCACACACACATACACACACACACACACACTCACACATTGTGGAGCCACACACATACAGTAAAGACAGTACATACAAATTTAAACATAATGGTGACGCATGTAACGGGCGACTCAGGAAGTTCTGAGTGACCTATATAGTGGCTCTGGGGACCTGAGCCAATCAAGAGGACAGACGCCTCGTGCAACAATAAGGAGGACTACACTACACTACACTACATGTACACACGAAAGAAAACAAAACAAACACGCTGAAAAGTCCCCGCTGAGCTGAGCTGCCTGTGACATTAGTGGTGAGTAAGGGGAACGCATCCTAACCTCGTAAAACACCCCTGCGCTGCTGCGTCTGCACCTCCGGATCCAAAGCCCACTGGGGCAGAGCCCAGACAGCAAGGGCTGGACTAGGGGAAAGAAGTCAGGCCGGGTATTTTTCCATCTGAGACCAGACCAGGCCGCTGCCACTGTCATTTGTATAAATCAGTTGTTCTAAACATTTTTTGAACAAACGCCCCCAGGACCTCATCATAAGCCTCCCAACGCCCCAGAGCCTCATCATAACCCTACCAACGCCCCTCTTAACATACAAAACTGAACGGACTAATGCCTCCAATTTACATCTAAGCGCAGCATTTTCTGAACTGTATCCTTCTCAACGCCCCAACTAGGGCTCCCAAACGCCCCCTGGGGGGGCTGTACCGCCCCAGTTGAGAAATGCTAGCAAAAATGGATGCAGCACTGCTGTCTGACCCGCCACTGTGCCGGAATACTGAAATACTTTGCAAGGGGTGGTATGATTATTATTATTATTATATAGTGTAACCCCTCACAGCATCCCTGACCTAATTGGGTTCATTGGAACTGCAATGAGCAAAAATGTCTATTAGGTCTTTGTGTATGTCTTGTACTGTATATACAGTATGTCTTGTATCTATGTATCTATGTAACATGTCAGACACATTCATTTCCCTCGGGATTAATAAAAATACTCTACTCTACTCTACTCTAAAATTCTGGACTGTTCCAGAGAAGCTTGCATTAGCTGACCACTACTAGTAGGACTGGGCCAAAATCATCAACAGGCCACTAGGCAAATGCCCTGTAGGCACTATGGCCACTCCAGCCGTGCCAGACAGTAGTCGAAGCAGAGGAAGGATGTATGGTGTGTGTGTGTATGGGATGACATACATTGCTTAGAATGCTGATTGTGCCGGTAAAGTCTCTCTGCGTGCAGGGGAAATGTATTGTATATAAAAATTCTCACGTGCATGCCTGAACTAATTGTGCTCATTGGAACAGCCAAAATGCAGCTAGACTGTTCCAGAGGAGCTTGAAGTTCCAGTGTTCAATTGTTCCAGTGGCGGAACAATTGCACACGGGGCCACTGGGCAAAACGCTTACAGGGCCCCCGCCAGCAATGCTGTAGGGCCCTGGGCCCAGGGACAAATGCCTTGCTAGCCCCTTCTATAGCTCCGCCCTTGGAAGGAGGCCTGGGCCAAAATCATCAACAGGCCACCAGGCAAATGTCCTGTATGCCCTATGGCCTTTTATGTTTGACACCTCTGTCACCAGGCCACCAGGCAAATGCCCTGTCTGCACTATGGCCACTCCAGCCGTGCCAGACAGTAGTCGGAGCAGAGGAAGGATGTATGGTGTGTGTGTATGGGATGACATACATTGCTTAGAATGCTGATTGTGATGGGTCGGTGGGTCTCTCTGCGTGCAGGGGAAACGTATTGTATATAAAAACCTCACGTGTTTGGCTGAGTGTGTGGGAACCCTCGCCACTGCAGGTAGGAGGAAGACAGCAGAGAGACTCACGCGGGTCCCGGTTGTGTGGCGTGTGGTGTGTGGTGTGTGGCGTGTGGCGGGTGTGGCTGGATTGGCCATATGACATACTGTACAGCCCGGTGGACTGGTCGTGATTTTTTTTGGCCTGGCCTCTCCCTCAATGGTATCGGTCTTCATGTCACTACAGAGGCCTCTCCATGATAGTGAGATATAAAAGAAGCTTGTTGACTGTTACAGTCAACTTAGATGACATTACATTACTTTAATGTCATAATTATGGAGGCAGCCATGGCCTAGTGGAGGCAGCTGTGGCCTAGTGGTTAGAGAGTTGGTCTTTCTATCTCGGGGTTGCAGGTTCAAATCCCCCCTGACCTCTCCCTACACCTCCATCCATGGCTGAAGTGCCCTTGAGCAAGGCACCTAACCCCACATTGCTCCAGGGTCTGTAACCAATACCTGGAAAAATAATGACTAAGTCCCTTTGAATAAATGAAAGCGTCAGCTACAGTAAGTGCAACGTAATGTAATGTAATGTAATGTAATGTAATATTATGTAATATAATGTAATGTAATGTTATGTTATGTAATATAATGTAATGTAATGTTATGTTATGTAATGTAATGTAATGTAATGTTATGTAATGTAATGTAATATGCTTCATTGCCTCTCTTGATGCCTGGTGGACAAGTCTCAGCTAAAAATGCCAGCCCTTTGATAACAATTTAGGATGTTAAGCTTCAGCACTGTACAGCAGAGATTCTTTAAGTATATAGAAATATGCCAATGTAAGAGGTTGCTCTGGGCACCTAACATGACCAGGTTCCGGTCTGCCTGAAGGGGCGTGTCATAATACTCCTAGCAATGAATAGAGGAGTCCTTAGGTCTGCCTAAAGGGGGATCCCCCCCCTCCCCCTTACAATAATAGAACCCGGAAACAATGGGCTAATGGAACCTCTCTCTCTCTACTCTCTCTGCTGTACAGCTTTCAGCTTCCCCCCCCAACCAGTTAGGCCTCCTGTAACTCACACCTGGGGAGCAACAAGGAGGTCATCCGAGAGAACATACTAGGTAGGTGGCAAGATTGAGTTTAACACATTGAGAGTACTGTCAATGGTTCAACTCCTTTGCACATAGCTTATGTTATAACCCTACTGTCACCACAATTGTAATGGCTTTGTCTTAATCTGTCACTACCGGATGGCCACGGAAGGACCTGTGTGTGTGTATGTTTGAAAAAAGAGAGAGAGAAAAAGCTACAGCACAACTAATCAGGGTGCCAAACTACTTTCCCTCTTTCTGTGCACGTCACAGAGATTCGTCAGTCAGCCTTAAGACCATAAACTCCCTGAAAGCCCTATGGATTTGCACTACAGCTGTTTTATTACATCTAATTATATGTGTATAACAGAGTAAAAACTCTTTGTACAAAAGGGTAGTTCCTCTGCTTTATCATCTGGTGCATCGACGGGAGAGAGGCAGGAAATCTTCACTTGAAGGACAACACCGGGGCAGCACAGATGTAATTCTTTGTGATTTTTATTCAAGTGCACAACATGACTAACGTTTCTATGGTTAGACCATCTTTATCAGAGTCCATGAAGATGGTCTAACCATAGAAACGTTAGTCATGTTGTGCACTTGAATAAAAAACACAAAGAATTACATCTGTGCTGCTCTGGTGTAGTACTTCAAGTAAAAATCTTTGTACTTTGTCTCCTCAAAAGATAAATAAATGAAAGGTGTGTCTGTGTGTGTCTGTGTGTGTCTGTGTGTGTGTGTGTGTGTGTGTGTGTGTGTGTGTGTGTGTGTGTGTGTGTGTGTGTGTGTGTGTGTGTGTGTGTGTGTGTATGTGTCTATGTGTGTGTATATGTATGTGTATGTGTGTGTGTGTGTGTGTGTGTGTGTGTGTGTGTGTGTGTGTGTGTGTGTGTGTGTGCGCGAGACGTGCGTGTGTGTGCGTATATGTGTGTGTGAAAAAATATAGAGAAAAAGCCATCACACAACCAATCAGTGTAACTTCTTTCCCTCTTTCTGTCCACGTCACAGTGATTCATTCGTCAGCCTTAAGACCATAAACTCCCTGAAAGCTCTATGGATTTACACTAGAGCCGTTTTATTACATCTAATTATATGTATACATTAAAAAGCTTTGTATTTTGTCTCATCAAAAGATAAATAAATGACAGGTGAGTGTGTGTGTGTGTGTGTGTGTGTGTGTGTGTGTGTGTGTGTGTGTGTGTGGGTGTGTGTGTGTGTGTGTGTGTGTGTGTGTGTGTGTGTGTGTGCGTGCGTGTGTGTGCGCGCATGTGTGTGTGCGTGCGTGTGTGCGTGCGCGTCTGTGTGTGTGTAAAAAGAGAGAGAAAAGGCTACAGCACAACCAATCAGTGTAACAAACGTCTTTCCCTCTTTCTGTGCACGTCACAGTGATTCATTCGTCAGTCCGTCGTAAGACCATAAACTCCCTAAAAGCCCTATGGATTTACACTAGAGCCGCCTCCCCTATCACCCCCACCCCCAACACCCCCACTGGCAATGAGTTACATTTGCTACCGCTGGGGGCGTCTGGGTATGTAGGCGACCTTCATGTCTGTTCCGGATGTATCTGCTACTGCTAGCGTTGGTATTTCCCCAGGCAGGCGGCTGCTGTGCTGCTGATGTTGACTTTAAACGATGCTCATCTTTCTCACTTTCTGCAGCTCTGACAGCTCTGATAAAAAAATAATGATAAAAAAACAGAGAAATATAAAAATCTGGAGGCTTCTGAACTACAGAGACACTCAGGGAGTACCCAGGAGCGAACACATGCTAAATCACACACACACACACACACACACACACACACACACATGCTAAATCACACACACACACACACACACACACACACACACACACACACACACACACACACACACACACACACACACACACACACACACACACACACACACACACACACACACACACACACACACACACACACACATGCTAAATCATCCACCTGGCCTCCCTTAATCTGTACATCACGCACCACAGAACAGCGTGTGTGTGTGTGTGTGTGTGTGTATGTGAACGTATGTGTGTGCGTGTCTGTGTATGTATGTGTGTGTGTGTGTGTGTGTGTGTGTGCGTGCGTGTGTGTCTGTAGGTGTGTGTGTGTGTGTGTGTGCGTGCGTGCATGTGTGTGTGTGTGTGTGTGTGCACTCAGCACCTGATGGCTGATCATTTGTGCTGACTCTTCCAACACAACAGCTGAGCTCTTGTATCTGCCGCTCATCCCCCCCCCCATCTCTCTCTCTTTTTCCATTCCTCCCCCCCGTTCCTCCTCCCACACTTATGGGGTGCATTTCAAGCAGTGTTGCCAGATGGAAAATGCTGAATTATCGTACCAAAACCTCAAAATTATCGTTTTTGGGGGGCTTTTTGGGAGGAAATTATCGTACAAGACCCAAATTGTTGTTTCAAGGCATCTAAATGAACTGAATGACAACTCTGAAATCATCGTACATCATGTATTTTTAGGACAACATGGACAAGATTATGGTACAAATTCGATAATTATTGTACATTTGGCAACACTGATTTCAAGCCATGGGGATGATGAGCAAGTGTAGCTACTGTACTGTATGACAGGCCTGCGGGCTCCACCAGAGGCCTTGGCCAAGTCTATTTCCTGGGATAGCTGGCTGCTTGGCCATGGGCCTGTTCTGTGCTGTGCTGTGCCATGCCGGCTTTTACCTGAATACCTCAAGGCCCCCTGCAGAGGACAGACTCAGAGGAGCGAGCCAAAGACCATCACGGCTGATTTACGACAGGCCAGGCCAGGGAAGGAGATAGCGATGCACACGGCACATGCTCCAGTAGCTTAGCAGAAGGCAGGAGAGCAGGGAGCAGAAAGGAGAGACAAGAGAGGAGCAGAAGGCAGGAGAGCAGAGAGGAGAGGAGCAGGAGAGACAAGAGAGGCCTGTGGACTTCTCTTCACTATGAGGAGTCATGCGGAAGGAAGGAAGGAAGTAAGTCAGGTAGTGAGTGTGTGAGTGTGAGTGTATGTGTGTGTGTGTGTATATGTATGTGTGTGTGTGTGTGTGTGTGTGTGTGTGTGTGTGTGTGTGTGTGTGCGCGCGCAGGGGTTCTTGAGCGGGTCACAGGTGTGTGTATGTGCAGGGGTTCCAAGTGCCCTTGTCCTTGCATATATATTTTTTATTATTATTATTATTATTAAAAAAGAAAACTGATAAATATTTCTAAGTGTTCTTTTTTGAAGTTATTATGGTAGTAATAACTCTGTAATATTATGATATTCAATTGTAGATAATACAATCTTAGACATTAAATAAATGTCCATATATCGCTAGTACATAAAAGTTAGCTCAGTCATGTTTGGTGTGTACAGGGCCATAGGGTCACCAGAAATTTCAAAATGTCAAAATGGGATCCCAGGCCAAAAAAAGGTTGGGAACCACTGATGTACTGTAATGCAAATGTATATTGAGTGGAAATTTAGGGATGGCAAGACCAGGCCAGGAGGCTTCCACTGCTTGACTCATCCAAAGCGCAGGCCCAAGTGGACCGGATGTGGCTTTGCTGCATGGATGCAGGCCAGGCCCTTACTGAGCCTTGCTACCCTTACTGCCCTTCACAGTCGCAATCTTATCGGTTACAACACTCAAACAGTAGGGTTGGTGGATGAGAGAAGGCTCTTCAGAGTCATGTGAAAGTGGAAAGTAAACAGTCATAAAGGTTTGGTCAGAGTTCACGTGCGTAATTCACGCCTTTGGGCTTCACTGAACAAAATGACAGTAAAGGAAGACGATAAAATAGCTTCAAGACATTGTATTATCCTAAAAATGATGCAGGGTTCCCTCTATAGTCCAGTAGCTGTATAGACTAGTTTTCTCTGAGCTAGCCAACTGTAGTCATCTGCTCTTTCTGTCTGCTACGTACTCGTCGCTTCTGGTAGACTTGCGCCGTGTCAGAAAAATATGACCGGAGCACCACTTCGCGCCACGCAGAGATTTTTGGGTTTGCTGAGGGGGGCATGGTGCCATTTGGGACCTGCATGCAATTGCTCGAGCCTTTGGAACGCGTGAAGTGTGCACATACCCATGGCATGTCTGAATCCGGCTTAAGACTAACGGGGCAGGTCCATTAGGATATACAGGTGACTGCTGCACCTTCAAAGAATGGTTGCTAAATGCCTAAGCCCTTTTTGGGAAAAGGTGCCTTCAGCCTGTAAAAAACCTAAACATCTCAGCCTCTGAAGCACATAAAAACATGAAATAAGTTGCACTTAAAAGCTGAGACCCTCATCTTGCATTAGATAGAATGTGTTATTCCATCTCTAATATACCCACATAGATAATACAAAATGCATATCTCTGATGGGCCTGATTGCTGCGTGCAGCATCCAACATCAATGGCTTAATCAAGAGAAAAATGATCTACTGTCATATAGTGGTGTGGCTTGGCACTGCCCTCACGATCCGATTCGATCACGATTCGGGAGGTAGCGATTCAATTCGATTCTATGCGATCCGATCCGGTTCAATTCTACAATGCATTGCAATGCATTACATTTCTACTGAAAGCAAAGCAAATGTTTAGGGCAATATAAGTAGTCAGATACTGAGCAACAATTTACTGGCTGTTTTCTGTACCAGTCTGTATCAGTCTTGCAATGTTTTGAAGTACTTTTATTTAAATTAACATTCATTTGCTCCCGAAATATCCATGGAAGTAATTGAAACTTAAAAAAATTGCCGGATCGATTCTGGAACTTGGCGGATCGATTCTGGATCGTCCATGCCCCGCATTGGATTGCATCGCCGAATCGATCATTGTTGACACCACTACTGTTATAACATAATTACACAGCAAACTTAAACCAAACTCTCTTTCAACGCCCATATCTGTAATCTAAACTTTTACAGACAGTAGAGGATGCAGCACAGATATCTGAGGGCAGTTAACTATCCCTGTGAACTGCAGACTGTGTGTTGTTTTTATACTACCATGAGCTAATTGCAAAACTGACATGAGTTGACATGAGTGTGTTATATCTCGCCCACAGCCAGACAGTTATGAATAAAACATACACACTACAGTACATTCATGCAACGCTTCAATTAACACGATGAGTGTTGTGTAAATTCAACCCTTTGTGTGCTGAATCAACATAGTAAGACTGTACACACACACACACACACACACACACACACACACACACACACACACACACACACACACACACACACACACACACACACACACACACAGAGCTGTGAGAGTAAGAGTGGTTCATCACCTGTGCCATAGCTAATTGGTACAAAACAAAAGAGCAGCCAAAAGTTAAAAAAGTGGGAAAAAAGTGTCCAGGAGTCTCAAAAAATCACTCCTGTCATGGTAGTTTACGAAAGCTTTTTGATAGAGTTACAATGAACACACACACACGCGTCAGCACACAGACACACACAAGCGCGCGCACGCACACACACACACACACAGCACACACACAAACACACACTCGCGCGCACACACACACACAGCACACACACAAACACACACTCGCGCGCACACACACACACAACTCACCTTTAACTCTGACGTCTGCAAAGTATTCCCCCACCACCTGTGTGTCCGTGCTGGGGGTGGTGCACCTGTAGACCCCGTTATCCGTCATGTAAGACGGTACACACGCACACACACACACACACACACTCACACACACACAACTTACCTTTAACTCTGACGTCTGCAAAGTATTCCCCCACCACCTGTGTGTCCGTGCTGGGGGTGGTGCACCTGTAGACTCCGTTATCCGTCATGTTGATCTCTTTAATCCGCAGCTCGACCTTATTATCGCCCAGCCGCTCGATCCGGATGTCGCCGCCGCTCACGCGCTCCTTCAGGCCGGCGTCCGTGTACAGCGTGTCGAAGGTGGACACGATCTGCACGGGGTTGAGGTTGGCGTCGTCTGCCAGCAGCAGCCAATCGAAGTCCTGCTCGCTGGGGCCCTCGTAGTCCGTCACGGAGCAGGGCAGAGACACCGGCTGGCCCTCGATGCGGATCAGGGGCCCCTGCGGCGTCGTCACCAAGCGGCCCCGGCACACACCTGCAGGAGAACACAGGAACGTATGAAGCCAATGTGGTGCCCCCATTGACAGTAACTCAATGGGTGCCCCCAGGCACTACACCTCATTGGCGCCCCCTTTATAAACATTATGTGTTAAGTTTATGTCTTGTGGTGCCCCCTCACTGGACACGGATGGATAAGGCCCTGAGGAACATAAACAACATGCATGCCAAGGTGTTTTGGTGTGAAAACAACAGGCGTGAGGAAGCAAGCAAGTTTGGCAGAAAGGCTTCCTGGCACTGCAGAATATTGGGGGGGGGGGGGGTGCTGCTGTTATATTACAGACACTCTATGCGACCACCATAACCAATGAGGGGCCCCTAGGGCGTCATCACCAAGCGAACCTGGGACACACCCGCAGGAACATAAACAACATGCGTAAGTTCAAAGATCCATTCTCAGGTTCTAGGTGCTGGTAAACGCAGGAATATGCAATACTTCAAAAGGAAAATGCATGTCAGGATCCAAAAAAGGAAGGAAAAAGCAGAGGCACTCTGCGATTTGAGAAAAATATATTAAAAAGTCTTTAATTTCCGCAATATGGCAATTCTGTTTAAAAACACACGGGACCCCGGGACACACCTGCAGGAGAGCACAGGACCGCATTAACGCCCTAAGACACAGCATTATAAATTAGCTGTTACCAGAATGGCAATGACCAAGTCGTAATGTATTACCAAAGGTCCCGTGCACTGTCATAGTAGTGTAGTACTATGGTAGTTAACTTTCAATGGCTGTTACAGCGTGCCACAGGAGGTACGGCGTGCATTAAGGGGCTACGCCAATGTGGTGTCCCTAGGCACTATACTGTACATCACTGGTTCTCCCTTTATAAAAATGATTTGTTAAGTTTGTGTCTCGTGGTGCCCCATCACTGGTCAAAAATGCTTGGTGCCCCTGGGCCCTGTGCCGATGGCCCTTACGGGTAGTCTGGCCCTGAGGAACATAAACAACATGCATGTGATGTCCGGGTGTTTTGGTGTGAACGCAACAGGCACCCAGCGAACCCGGGACACACCTGCAGGAACGTAAACAACACGCATGTCACTCAAGGTCCAAAAAAGGAAGGAAAAAGCAGAGGAGAGATCTGAGATTTGGGAAAAAATATAGAAAAAATCTTTTTTTTTTTTTTTTTTTTTTTTTTTTTAAATTTTTTTTTTTTTTAAACTTTATTTTTATTGACGTTCCACTTCAAATAAAAAAAACATTTACATACATGTTTATTCTTCATACAATGGGTAGCTTAATATACTTAATCTATGTACATGTATATATTCAGATATATTAAAGTAAAATAAAACAGATGATTTTTTAAACAAAAATAAGTTAACAAAAAAAAATACAAGAACATTAAAGAAGGGCCTATTTAACAATGGGGTGTTTAGTAACTATGGTATGAAGTATAAAAATTACATTGCGTTCACATTTCTGTATAATGTATCCATTTCACCCAGTTTCTTTCATACAACTCTTCTTTCAGTTTCAATTTGTATGTCATCTTTTCCATCCCTTGAATTTCTTTAATTATAGAAACCCATTGCCCTTTACTTGGTGTGTCCGGTTTCAACCAGTTTTTTGTAATGGACTTTTTGCTTGCAATGAGAAGTATTTTAACCAAATATTGGTCTTCAAAAGATACAGATTCTTCCAAGTGCCCAAGATAAAGAATCTTGCAAGTAAAAGGGACATTGTAACCCAAAACCCCACACAAGACCTCATGTACTTGACACCAAAATGGTTCTAGTGTCTTGCAACTCCAAAAAATGTGTGTGTGATGTGGTGCCATTTCTCCGCATTTTCTCCAGCATTGTAGTTGCTGCGAGGTCTGTTTGCTTGTTATTTGGGGAGTGATAAAAAAGCGGATCTGATTTTTCCAAGCAAATTCCCTCCATTTATGTGATTGTGTTGTGGTTTGATGATTTTTCCACATATCAAACCAGGTCTCATCTAGAATTTCCTCCTCCAATTCTTTTTCCCATTTAGATTTGACGTATATTGTGGAGTGCTTCCCACTTCCCAATATACATAGATATAGTTTTGAGATTGCTTTGGGGGTAAATCGCTGGTAAGATGTTACAAACATGTTAATGAGGGGATGCACCTCATCTTTTTTAATCTCTTTTAGGTAGTAGTCCCTCACTTGCAGATACCTAAATAGGTCTGCATTTGCTAAACCAAATACGTCTTTCATTTCTTGAAAGCTAACCATATTCCCCTCCTTTGTAATGGTACACATTGCAGTTATACCTTTGTCTACCCAGTATTTGTACGTTGTGTCAATGGATCCTGGAGTAAATTTCTTGTCATGTGCAATCCATTTTAAAAGGCCTAGCCCATCATCAAACTTTAAGCGTTTTACAACAGAGTGCCATGTATCTAAAGTAAACAATGTTATTGGATCCATCTCTTGCCTAACTTGGAGGGGGAGCGCCCTCTCACCAATAAACGTTTGAATAGGGCATGTGTAACTATTTGTTTCTATATCTTTCCAATGAGCAACAAAGTTAGTACAGCACAAATTCAATAGTGGACGGATTTGAGCTGCAGTAAAATACTCTCTTAAGTTTGGAAGTGCCAGTCCCCCCCTGAACTTGGGTAATTGAAGAGTGGTAAAGCGCACTCTAGGTCTTTTGCCCTCCCAAATAAATCTAGATATTAATTTGTCCCACTTAGTAAACTGTGTTTGTGGAATTTGTATTGGAAGTGATTGATATAGGTATAATAGCCTGGGTTGGATATTCATCTTAACTACATTGATCCTGTCGGTTAGGTCCATAGGGTAAGTGGACCAACGTTCCATATCTGACCTTATCATATTATTGACCTCATCATAGTTATTTTTATATAATTCAGAGGGATTTTTAGTAATATTTACTCCAAGATACTTGAATTGGCTTCCCAATTTAGTTTATGTTCTTTGAGGTCTGGTGAGGGAATGGTGTGAAACAGAAGGGTCTGTGTCTTTGACATATTAAGTCTGTACCCAGAGCAGTCACCAAATCTTTCCAGGATCTGTAACAGCCTACCAAAGTGACTGACAGGATCTTTCAAATATATCAAAACGTCATCAGCAAAGAGACTAATCACATGTTTTTTATGATTAATTTCCACTCCACTCAATAGTATGTCTTCCCTAATCATTTGGGCTAAGGGTTCTATGTAAATGGCGAATAGGGTGGGGCTTAAACAGCAGCCCTGTCTAGTCCCTCTCTCCAGTGTAAATTTACTTGACAGGGAGCCATTAATTTTTATTCTAGCTGAGGGTTCATTGTAAATAGCTTTGATACATTGTATGCTTTTCTTTTTAAATCCAAATTTCTCCAAGGTCATATACAGGAAGTCCCAGATTACTAAGTCAAAGGCTTTCATAGCATCCAAGCTAATCAATGCTAATGGTGATTTATATTTGTTAATTCTATTTATTATAAGCAGTGTTCTTCTAATATTGTCTTGGGTTTGGCGCCCCCTAACAAAGCCTGTTTGGTCTTCATCTATTATGTCTGGTACAAAGGTTTGTAACCTTTGTGCTAATATGGAGGTATATAATTTATAGTCAATATTAAGAATTGATATTGGCCTATAATTCTCACATAATTCTGTATTCTTTTGAGCTTTAGGGAGCACAGTAATAATTGCTTCCTTCCATGATGGAGGTATACAATTTTCTTGTAAAATCCAATTGAATGTAGTCAGAAGAACAGGGGATAAGACTTTTTTAAATTTCTTATACCACTCGGCGGGAAAACCATCACTACCTGGTGACTTTGATGTCTTTAGGTGTCCTATTGCATTTGTAATTTCATCAGTAGTTATCTCTGAGACTAGCGTTCTATTTTGACTCTCACCTATAGATGGTAGATCCAGTTTGTCCAAAAAGGCTTTTATTTCTTTTTCATTAATAGCTCTTTTCTGTGAATAGAGATCCACATAATAATTCCTGAATACTTTTTCAATCTCTTTTGATTCATATTTAAGCTGATTTGAAATGGGGTCTTTTATCTTGTGAATCACTCTTTCTGCTTGCTGCTTGCGCAGCTTTCTTGCCAGTAATTTAGCTGCTTTTGGGCCTACTTCGTAGTATGACTGTTTCAAATATCGTGCTTTTGCCTCTACTTCTTGCTGTAAGAGTTCACCTATTTTATTTCTGGTTTCTTTCAGCTTTTGTTGGTTTTCATCGTTTGGTTGTAATTTGTGGCTTATTTCTGTCGTCTTCAGTTCTGTAAGAAGGTACTGGTAATATGCCATTCTTGCTTTCTTAAGGCTACTAGTGATTGCAATCAGCTTTCCTCGTAGCACTGCCTTAAGGGCATCCAAAAGCATTATTGGATCTGTTTCCCCATTGTCATTATCTTGAAGGTAATGTTCTATTTCTGTTTGGATTTGATTGATTATGGCCTCATTATTTAATATTCCTATATTAAGTCGCCACAAAGTGTCTCTTCTTCTAACTTGTAAGCAAATGGTTAAGTATAATGCACTGTGGTCAGATACATCAGTCACACCTATTTCACATTTTTTTACTCTATCTCTGTCTTCTTTTTGCATGAAAAAGTAGTCTATTCTGGAGTAAACAGAATGTGTTGCTGAGTAGTGACTATAATCCTTTTCTAGGGGGTGTAAATCCCTCCAGACATCAAAAAAAAAACCCATTTCCTCTATTGTATTATTGATCAGCTTTGAGATGTGTGTTTTACTTCTTTTCTTACTTGTTGTGTCAAGACCATAGTTAAGAATTGCATTGTAGTCCCCTCCAGCGATGCATATTCCTTCAGTTTCTAATGCTATAGTATCAAACAAAGATTTAAAGCATTCCCTATCTGCTTCTGGTGGTGCATATACATTTACCAGTGTTACTATGGTCTGTTCAATTCTCCCCTTGACTATAATATACCGCCCCTCCTTATCCTTTATTTCCTTAATGCATTCAAATGTGAGTGAGTTTGATATCAAGATTGCTACGCCCCTCTGGCGTGTATTAGAATAAGAATTATAATATGTTTTTCTAAATCCAAACCTTTTCAGTTTCTCATGTTCAATTTTTGACAAGTGGGTTTCCTGTAGAAAACATATTTGAAGCCTTTCTTTTTTCAGTTTTCTCATTACCTTAGCTCGTTTGACTGGGTTTCCTAGACCATTTACATTTAAGGATATGAACCTCAATTCTTCAGGTGTTGTGTTCATCATAGAAAATTACACTATTCTTTCTTATACATCCCCTTAGGCCAACAGTTGAACAAACATGAACATTGTATGAACATTTACAAAACAAATAAAGAAAATATTGCTTATTAAATGCTAATGGTGACTTCCAAGAAAAGATGTCGACATCTCTTATTATAAGCCGACACCTCTTTTGTGTTGGGGGAAAAAACCTGTCACAGGGAAAGGGCCCCCGTCCAGCATTGAGAGTCCATCCACTAGGGAGCGACTTACTCATACTAGTGAAGATATTAATTATCTTCCCCAAGCAAACAGTCCAAAAAGAGAAGAAGAAAAAAACCTCAACCCATTATATTTATTTTACCCTTTAGTTAAACCCCATAATAAACTATGAATCATACCCTTTTGAGTCTTATTTCCAATCACCGTTATTCAGTCCCTCTGCGTGCATCTTCTCCCTCACTGGTGTTGTGCTGAAACTCTTGAAGTTTTTTTCTTGCACGCTTGCTTGCGTCCGCTGCACTTCTGCCTTCAACTCGACGCCAGGAGGAGAGGGCTGTAGATCTTAGACGCTCTAGTAGGGAGTTGCCTGTTGGTTCCTTCGGTGTGGAGTCGATCTCTATGCCTCTCCGACGTAGCTCATCCGCCGCCTCGTGCGCGCTGTTGTAGGTTTTCTTTCCACTGGCCCAGTGTATGTGCATCTTCGTGTACGGCGTCTGGAAACGAATGTCCTGGGCTTTGAGAGCTGCTTTCACGTGCACGTAATCCTTGCGCTGCTGCAGTACACCAGCACTGTAATCATGATCGAAGTACACTCGACTGTCTCCTATGTTAATGTCCTTCTTTCCCCAAGCTTTGGACAAAAACTCCTTCGTGCTGAACTGTAGGAAATTGACGATCACTGAGCGCGGAGCTTTATCTGGTTTCGGTTTTGCCAGTGCTCTGTGCGCTCTTTGTATTTGGAGATCAGAAAGTGAAAGTTCAGAACTTAGCCACTCGTTCAGAAATTCAATCATTTGTCCTGCTTTCTCTGTATCCTCTGGAATGCCGTATATTCTCAGGTTATTTCGTCTCGACCTTGACTCCAAGTCATCCAATTTCTCAGCCATTCGCCGTTGTTCTCGCAGTAATTCTAAGAATACAGCATTAGCCTCTTCAGACCACGCTTCCACCTCTTCTGTTCTAGCATGATTGGCGTTGATCCTCTCGCCTTGCTCTTGTATTTCAGTGGAGACGGTCGCAAATTTTTGGTCAATGTCGGCTCTCAGCTCAGATACCTCACGTTTCATCTGCGTTGTAATCTCGTCCTTAAACGCTCGTAGGTCGGCTTTCAGGTCAGTTTGGAGAGCCTGGATCTGTTTGCCGATTCCTTCCATGGTAGTCCGAAGTGTGGTGATGGAGTCCGGGTCGTCATCTAGCATGCTGGAATTCGACTTAGCTTGTCCTGGGTTTACTTTAATTCTACTCGGATTCTTTTTGGGTTTGTGTGTTCCACTCATTGTCCGCCTCTACACACCATAAAAACTTTGATTTTTACACCATCTCCATCGAGTTTAAGCGGATTTTAAACTGTTAGCTTGCGGAGCTCACCAACTACACAGCCATACGCGTGGCAGCCATTGCCGGAAGTCCTCAGAAAAAAAAAAAAAATCCTTTAATTTACGTAACATGGCAATTCTGTTTAAAAACACATGGGCCTGCCTGATGCATGTCCGGGTGTTTTGGTGTGAGCACAACAGGCGTGAGGAAGCAGGCAAATACCGTAGTTTCAAAGAAATGCTTCCTGCAGAACATTTGTTACACTGCTAAAAAACAAACTCCTTGTTTTCCTGCCCACACGTTGATATGAGTAAGCAGGACTAAGATGACAGGAAAACACTATTAACTTCCAATACGAAGTTGTTATATCAAGTTGTACATGCATGCATCTGTCATACTTCCAAATCCAAGTGAATTCAACTTGTCTGCGCGGGGGCGTGATCGAGAAGTCTACATGCAACGGGGTTACCTCCAGGGGCACAACATGTGGACGAGATTGTCAACGGCTCAAAGCGCACATTTGGTGCTTATCTTTGCCTTTTCCCTCTGATTGAAGCGGATACCAGACTGAGACTGCTCGGCTGTGATTTCATCAAGAGGTTGGAGTTCTTATATTTTACTGAAAATAAGATTATGTAATTTGATATTGCACCTCTATCAACCTGTTGTTTTAAACATAGGCTACACAACGTAGGCTATGGTCAGTCCGTTTTGAAATGAAGTTGCCAGCTAGCTTTCGTCGTATAGTGTAGCCTACATGGTGTAAGGACAAGCTTGCACCTCACGATCTTGCAATTGTAGGATCGCAAGAAAATGCTTAGGCTACACCGATTTGTCACTCTCACTTTTTTGGGAGTCGGGCCGATTTCTTGCTCAACCGCAGGTCAACCGTGATCTCGCATCGTGTAGTGTACATGGGGTAACGACAAGCGATTTCACCTCACGATGGTGCAATCGTAGGGCCGTGAGGAAATCAAAACTGTTTGAAATCCTGGTCGCGCCTCGTGAGTAAATTGCACAGTTAAAGCAGTGCTACGACCCGATTTGACTCTAGTATTACACTTGCACAAACGAATAGCTCTAGGGCCGTGCAATTCTCTCCTCCTGAGTGGGTCCTTGTCTCCACCTCAGGTGCGCAAGTTCCCTCCTCTGTAGACCCGGGAAACATTTGTCATGTCTTACAGTGGGAGCATTCGGCTCGCATCCGACTGCCGGCTTGTATCGTGTGAGGACTGTGAGATGTGCGCTTTTATATCATGAAATTCCCTCGTGCAGTGTGAGCACTGAGCAGGAGCTTAATATCCACGAGTGAAAATAACGCACAGTGTATGCTCGGTAGTCCTGAGATGTGATTTTTTTAAGCCCATGCGATCCCCTCGTGCAGTATGAACAGGACATGAATTCCTGCGATTGGAAATAGCGCACAGTGTAAGCTCACCAAGTAAACTTACCCCACGTTCTGTCCTATTTTGATTTTTTTTTTCTGACAGATGAAGTTAGTAGACCTATTGTATGTAATATTATTGTTAAATGTACCGGTAGTGTGTGCTGGCTGTGTGTTTCAGATCTGTAATCATGTTTGTATTGTACAATGTTTGTATTTTTTGTAGGCTACAGATCTGCAGGGAGTTTCATTGCATTACAAACGTTCATCTAATGGCCACATTCCAGTCTGCATTGGTTTGCCCCAGCATTGGTGAAGCTTTACAGAAGGAAGGAGTTGAATTCAGGGCCCTCCTCGCGCCTCTGGATTAAGAGGTAAAACAATTGATTGAAGCCAATTTGTCCTTCACTTCCCAAAATCAGGTCATTCCATGTGAAATCAGATACTATGGGGTCTAATGGGTCATGGCATCCAACCGTCATTTGCACCAATCTGGCACTGAGAAACAGACAAAGACAGAAAAGAGATTTACTTGATAAGTGATCTAGTTTTCAGTAGATGTAATTGACTACTGAGCGACTCTTTTTGAACTCAACAGTGGGTGAGTCTGTTGGGCCCAAATAAAATCAGGGAGGGTTTGGTGAAATTATAGTCCTTGAATATGTAAATGTGTTTATTAATGGGGTCATTGCATTATTATTTGCCTATGATATATATATATAATATGATGAAATGTATGATGAATAATATGAATAAAATGCCTGTCCCCTCAAGAGGCTGATTTCAGATGGGATGTGTCAAATCTGTAGGCCTACCAAGTGTCTATATAAATGCATGTTCCTTTTCCTTGAGATGTAGATATTCTGCTGAGTACTTTGATAATGCATGTGCCTTCCTGTGTCTAGTCATCCTTTTATTAAGTGGTCATGTGTGTTCTGCAATATAAGGATCAGAACATTTCCAACAACATACCACATTATTTAACTTGTATCTTGGAGTTTTGTCCTTGGCCGGTGCAGTCTCATTTTTAGTGTGTTTGCTGGTCTGAAGTATAGGCCTAATGGAAGTAGAATCTTATGTAACACAATTCCAGTACTTAAAGTCAAAATCCTGCCATAAGTGTTCCAAAGAGTATAGTTGCAAACGACAACCTGAATAAAAAAACACTTCATTTTGGGACTGGAAGATGCCTCACTTCACATTCGAATCATTTTAAAGATCCAAATAGAAGTTGATTTGTTTACTACTAAACTAAGTTTTCTGACATGACCTGAGTAAATAACAATATTCACTGACATGCAACATGTATATTTTGTATCTATGTGCTCAGGTGACTGCGATAGCCGAACAAAGGGATAGAGTGGCCTTGGAGGGAATGCCCCTGTTCCTAAAGGAGGACCCTTCCAATCTTTTCAAGGCCTGTCTGGTAATTACTAATTTACTCTCTGATACTCCAAAAGTGCATGTATTTTCATCCTCTACTTCAGTGTTTCCCAACCAGGGGTACGTGTACCACTAGGGGTACGCAACCACATTGCAGGTGGTACTTGGAAAAATATAATTTTAACAAATACATGGAGCTTAGTTACATTGGGATAGAGAAAGCGATATAAAACTTGACTTAGGGGGTACTCATGGCACAACGAAAATGCTTAGGGGGTACACAAGACAAAAAAGGTTGGGAAACACTGCTCTACTTGACTCCCATCTTTTCACTTGGCTCTCTCCAACAGTGTATAGGGCAACTCCTGCCAATTTCAATATGCTGTTGTATTGCTCACGCTACCTTTGACTTGTCGGTACCCGGTGACGCCGCAGTTTTTGGCCCAGCCCTATCCTATTCTATTCTATTCTAATGGGGGCAACTTTTGTTTACATTTTTTTAAAAAGAGCAAAAAAATAAGCATAGGCCTACTCCAAATATTTTGTCCTGTCCTGATTGCTCTCACGCCCATCTTCTTTCACTCCTACTGAGGCTCGATACTCCGTAAGCGAAAAAATATCTGGGCAATAACCAATGAGCGTTCAGCATTTTGCCATTGACTAAGCACATATTTACATGCCATTGAAGTCCAGTGAGACTCCACTCACTACCGTTGTCATGAGGGGAAAAAACTTCAAGCAGACCTTAGGCGAACCGCAGAATCTTATTATTGCCTGCTTTCATCAAGTGCATATCTATTGAGCACATGCATATCTATTGAGCCGGATCTGAAATGGCAATGTAATAAAGTTGGCTAAAACATTGGCTGTTATCACAGAAGCATGATTGACTTGGAGTTGCATTAAGTTGTGTTGGTGTTCTTTTAGTTTTATTATTTTATTCTATTATTGTTTATTGTAGTATTGTATTATTAATTATAGTGTGTTTCATTCAGACATTCAGTATTGTCTTTTCTGTTTGTACACGCAGGACACAGATGAAGAGCAAGACTACACCATCTTGATGATGTATGAAGATGCCGTCTGCGCCATCGCGTCCCTACCTGCAGTCAGCAATATCTGCATCTTCTTGGAAGAGAGCGTGATCATCCAGGACATTAAGGACCTTCCCTCTTCAACTGCTTACTTATTTAGCCTGCTCTACTGTATCAACATGGCATTGAGATACAGCTTCAACGTGATACAGAAGCTCTTCCTCGGCATGGGGGCCAACTGCCTCTGCACGAGCGCAGTCCCTCTGGGCTAAAATGCAGACTTTTCTTCGTTAAGGTGCCAAGTCCATCTCTCACTCTCACTCTGGTTCTCATGCTCTCGCTCTCATACTCATACGCTCTCTCTCTCATACATACACACACCTTGCACCTTGTCAAGCATCACTTAAAGTTGCTTATTTCAACATGTTTTGTGTCTACAGCGCTACATCCTTAACCAAACAGTGAATGGCTGTTCAATTGTCTTGTTTTATTGGGCAGCAGTAACACCAGTAGGGCAAGCGCATCTGGTCCCTGTACCTCTTGTGTGATCAGTGATTCTCTCTCTCTCTCTCTCTCTCTCTCTCTCTCTCTCTGTGCACTTGCATTTGCGCATACACGTATATGCACACAGTCACACAAACATGCACACAGTCATACTCATGCTACTCCTACATCTTTGGTAACACCTAGGGAAAAAAAAACAACCCACACATATTGTACTGTATCACAGACATCCACTTTGCATCTGTCCGTCCTACATAGACTCAATGTCTCTCACACTCACACACACATGCACAAACGCATATGCACACACAGATGTGTGCATTCATTCTCTCTCTCTCTCTCTCTCTCTCTCTCTCTCTCTCTCTCTCTCTCTCTCTCTCTCCCCCTCTCCTCCCTCCAAGTGTGTGTGGTCACTTAGCCTGCATTTGGTCTGGATTTGCTTGTGCTTTGCATCTGACAGGATTTTTTTTTTTATTGAGATTTTTTTTATTCGCGATTTTATATTCACAATTTAGTTACATGTTCCAAATGGTAGCTGTTTTGACACAAATGCTTGGTTTATAAGCAGTGCTTCTCTAACCTAGGTGCATATTAGTTCTTGTTAATGAGTAGTAGGCTTCATTACCAGCTTTATAAGGAACTTATTGTGATCTGTCTGTCTGTCTCTCTATCTGTCTCTCTCTCTCACACACACACACTACTTCTCTCTCTCTCTCTCTCTCTCTCTCTCTCTCTCTCTCTCTCTCTCTCTCGCGTGCACGCTCTCTCTGTCACACACACACACACACACACACACACACACACTAATTCTCTCTCTCTCTCTCTCTCTCTCTCTCTCTCTCTCTCTCTCTCTCTCTCTCTCTCTCTCTCTCTCTCTCTCACACACACACACACATACACACATTCTATCTCTCTCTCTCTCTCTCTCTCTCTCTCTCTCTCTCTCTCACACACACACACTAATTCTCTCTCTCTCACACACACACACACTAATTCTCTCTCTCTCTCTCTCTCTCTCTCTCTCTCTCTCTCTCTCTCTCTCTCTCTCTCTCAGTCTCTCTCACTCTCTCTCTCACACACACATACACACACTACTTCTCTTTACACTGTCAATCAGGTAATTGAAAAGTCTGGTAATGAATTAAAATCAATTGCATGCACCATGTTGAATTCTCCAGTCAAATAAAGGCACAATATTTCAAAATGTGGTATTTGTCTGTATTAAGTATATTATTGCAGTATTACAATTGCATTAAGTCAAAGAAAATGTTATGGTACCAGCCTGATGTTACATAATGTTAAAGTGTACCTCCGGGATTTTGGACACCAGGCCTCATTTCCGAGTCAGCCAGGGTGTAAACAATGTGTCCAGAACGTTTTTTTCACATTCCATGCAGTCCTTGTGAATTCTCATATCCATGTTGCTAAGCTAGCGCAAGTGAACGGGGATGGTAGTAGCCTGCCCCCAAAAATAGTCTTATCCCGTTTAAACAACATTCAAAACAAAACCGTTATTATACCATACTGCAAGTGTAAATGTTTGTCTTAGTAGAATGAAGTTTGAAATTAAACCAACCTTGCACTGCGTGGATTTTGCCATGTTGAGAGACTATTTTCTCGGGGTCGGCGGAATTTTACTTTGCTCTCTTCAGTTGTGATGTAGCCCACCCACCCACTGCAGGGACCCGCAAGAGACATTGCAAATCAAGGCTAGTTCTACAACTGCTTTCGGATCGGATCGAATAGTGGATTAAAACCCAACGACATCGCACCATGGTACATCAGTGTGTATATACCAACTGCAATAATAAAGCCCACAGATGGGTATCGGCAAGTTTCCATTGGTTTCCGTGAAAGATGTTGAAAGAACCAAACTCTGGCTCCTGGCTGCAGGGCTACATCAACACACCGATGGAGACGCTCCGTAAGCTACCCCGGTGCTTTGCAGTGACCACTTCAGTCCCGACGACTTCACAAAGTCCTTCTCGAAGTCTAATACCTACACGGAAAACTCTAAAAGTGTCCGCGGTGCCAACCGCATTCCCAGATCTACATTTTGTGGCGCGCACCAACAGTCTCCGAAGAACAGGTTTGCCATGCGTTTTGCTTCTATGATGGTAGCCCAGTGGTATAATGGCTTCGCCTACGTTAGCCAAAACTTGGGCTAGAAGTTACCCTTTTGGATTGGCATGTTGTAATGCTTTACTGTTATTTTGTGTAATTGCTGTGACAAATGGCATTAGACATGACTTGCCGTATTCCTATGGATTCACAAGTTACGCAACGCTATGTGATCTGGCTTGACATTGTGAAATATGTCACTCGTAGCTCTAGTTATTATTACATGGAATGTTTTTTGAGACGAGATGGAATGGGAGGATGAAAGGGAGAAGAGTGTGCGTTCTGTTCGCCAACATGCTGTGTAGACACACGGGTCATCTAGTAACAACCAAACATTGTTATGGCATATGTTTCAATGTTAGGAAAGGTTGACAAAGCCTGACAGAAAGCATTACTCTTGATGTTTGCGAGCGAGGTCAGGGAGAGGGGAAAACTTCAGTTTTACAAACTTCAAAAAGACGTTGTTCGCTCTATGGAAAAGTTATGGATGTGTCAAACGAAGCTAGGATTTGTACTAGGAATATCACTCCGCGGCTGTCAAGCTTTCAAACCGGAACACAAATTGCTGATGGTGATCAAACATGATTGCAATGTTGGTTTAATTTCAAACTTCATTCTATCAAGACAAGTATTTACACTTGCAGTCTGGCATAATAATGGGGTTGTTTTGAATGTTGTTGCAACCGGATAAGACTATTTTTGGGGGCAGGCTACTACCATCCCCGTTCACTTGCGCTAGCTTAGCAACATGGATATGAGAATTCACAAGGACTGCATGGAATGTGAAAAAAACGTTCTGGACACATTGTTTACACCCTGGCTGACTCGGAAATGAGGCCTGGTGTCCAAAATCCCGGAGGTACACTTTAAAGCACTTGACTTTACATTTAAACTTCTCACACTTTGGCAGTCATCATACTTTCTGTAGATGTGGAATTATCTGTCATATTACTATAATACACAGGTATTTGCTCAATGGTCCTCAAAATGTACCCAGTGTGTAGTTATTTATCAGTTTATGTATGAGAAGTGACTTATGCAAATTTAAAATACAGATTAGTACATATTTGAAGTAAGTTTGTAAAATTTGTGTTTTTAATTGAATAAACAAGTTTTGTCCACTTGTTGGACGTACTTGAATAAATCTTTAAATACATTTCTTGATTTAATTGATCAAGCAAGTTCTGTCCACTTGTTGTCCTTACTTAGAAAAGCCATTAAATACATTTCTTTATTTAATGGATAAAGCAAGTTCTGTCCACTTGTTGGCCTTACTTGGAAAAGAAATTGAATACATTTCTTGATTTCTTAGTTGAGTTTACTCAAAAAATCCCTTGTTATAGGTTGCGTTGTTTTATCAAGTAAATTGAGCAATTAATTTTTTTGCAGTGTAGTGAGTGGTGGGGTACTGTTGTTATATTGTAGATCTGTGACTACCGTGATTGGAAAGGATACACTGAAATATACCGTATGCAAACATAACCAAAATAAATAGCCTATACGTTTTTTTGTAAAGAAACTTTGGAAATTACATTTGTAATACAAAATCTTTATCTTTCCATGCAGCTCTGAACAACTTTTTTCCCCCACATTCAACATCTCGATTGTAAATGAGAGGATGACCCTTGAATCTTGTTTTTGCAAGATATTGAACTAAAACGAATTACACCGCACCACTGGCACTTGAAAGGTGCAAATTAAAACAAACAAAAACAAAAACTGTGAATGAAAACTTCCTCTGAGGAAGGTCACTAGACCGAAAGCTTGACCATTAGACCAAAGGGAAAAAAAAGATTTAAGTGTGCAGCAGACATTTTTCATTCCCAGTTTGGGAGTCATTGAATAAAAGCTTTGATCATCAAACATGTTGAGCCACACTACATCAGCAGGCCCGAGGTCACAGGAAAGGCAGACAGGAAGCTGTCGTGTTGTGAAGTTGCACCATGTGTCGTTCTCCTCAAAATTTAACAAAGAAAAACTTTGCACATCGATTGGGTGCAGGACTAGCAAAGTCACATGAAAACTGAAAATAAAGCCCGCGGGTTTCCACACCTTTTTCATGAACAAATTCAAGCAGTTTTCAAGCACCAAATTTTCAGTTTTCCAGCACCTTTAATAGGTCACGGGAAGGGAGTGTGGGGGTCCTCCCCCAGAAAATGTTGTGCTTTTAAAATTAAATTTCCTGCATTTTAATCTATTTTAATATGTTGAATGGCCAATCCCATCTGACATCTCACTCCCTCGCAACCTTGAAAACACTTAATTGAAATTCAAGCATTTTCAAGGAATTCAAGCACCAGTGGGAACCCTGAAAATAAAGCCGGCGACTCCATCTGTCTGATGATGGGCATGCTGACCGAAACGTCACCATATTAAAGGAACAGTCCACCCTTTTTTGATTTTTACATATTTGCAGTATCTCCCAGCATTATTCATGAATGTGCATATACCGGTAATTTTCGTCTATGTGTTTCCATTGCCTAGTTTAACAGTACAGTATAGCCAAATTAAGCGTAGCAGTCCAAGTCTATGGGGGCAAACAAAACATCATCAAATGTACCTATAAAGTACTTTAAAATGAATGTAAAATTCACCAGAGTGCAAAACAGTTGTTTAATCCTGTCCTGTGATCATTTGTGGCTTGATGCTAATGCCTCCATTCACTTCCAGTGATTATGCTAAGCTATGCTAATAATTCTGATCCAATAAATCTAAGTACTGAAAAAACTGAGAAGAAAATCATATGCACATTCATGAATACTGCTTGGAAATACTAGCCTGGCTCTCACGCAGACCCTTCGTGCTTTGTACATCTTCGTTAAACTTCGTGAGAACCAGGTTATGGAAATACTGCAAATATGTGAAAATCAAAAAAGGGTGGACTGTTCCTTTAAAGTAAAGGGAAACAGGAGCTTTGTGTTGCCGACTTTATTTTCAGTTCTACTTGTCCTCGAAGCACACCTGCAACCACAAATCAAGTTTCTTCACTGAATAAAAGCTTTGATCATCAAAGATGTTGAGCCTCACATCACCAGGACAGAGGTCACAGGAAAGGCAGACAGCAAGCTGTTGTGTTGTGAAGTTGCACCATGGGGTGCCTTCCAACATGCGGACTTGCGTCCTCCACTGGTGCCTGTGGCCTCGTGCCAGGAAGTAATACGTCATGATGACATCACCAACCACAACAGCATGGTATTTCAATATCTCACAAAAAGCTCAGTTGTAATGTCATTTTCTCATTTATGGTGAATGAAGAACAGTCCCCCAAAAGTTGTTGTGGCTAGGTTTACAGCGGGTAAACGTAACTGTTTTCGCCACGGAGGCGGAACGTCAGCAAAAACGTGAGGCCAAAAGCACAAGTGGAGGAAGGAAGTCTGCATATTGGAACGCACTCCACTCCATGTGTCGTTCTCCTCAAAAAACAACACACACAACACATCCAACCACAAATCATGGCACCTCCCTTCCTCCACCTCAATGCGCCGCTGAACACACACATCCCAACACACTTCCCACTCCTTATCTCTCCTCAGCATTGACGTGCACCGCGCTCTCTCCTCCCCATTCACTCCTTTCCTATCGCCACCTCTTTCCTCTTTCCTTTCATCTCCAATCTCATCTCTTTCTTCCTAGCTACATTTTTTTTAACGTTTTTTGTGTGTTTTTTTGGCCTTTATAATTACAGGACAGTATGAGAGGAGACAGGAAATGATTGGGAGAGAGAGATGGGGCAGGACCGGGAAATGACCCCGGCCGGACTCGAACCGGGGTCCCCGTGGGTGGGCATGCAAGCCCAAATGTGGGGGGCTTAGCGTCCACTGCTCTCTCTCCTACACATTTACTCCTTTCCTAAAGCCACCTCTTTCCTCCACAAATACCTTTTATCTTGACTCTCATCTCAAGATTCAAGATTCAAGATTATTTTATTTATTTGTCCCGCAGCAGGAAATTTGTCTTGGACAATTACAAAGCTGCTGCATACAACACACAAGTTATAACACATAACTCCCAACACCTAACAAGAAACAACAAAACAAAACACACATAACACTGAAAGACTCAATAAATAAATCAACGTGCAGTACTGAAGCGCATTATCGGTGTATCTATACATAGCATTACTAGACCGAAGATAGTTAGCGGCTTGAATTTTAATAAATGAATAAATGTGGGGATGAAAGAAAATGTATACCTATTCAGAAACCTTTTTTTTTGCTTTTAACTGTGACTCTATATCGTCTGCCAGAAGGGAGCAGTTCATACTCTGTCTTTCCCTCTAACTACATTTACATGCAAAACTTTCCTTGGGTGAGAGAGCAGGTTCGCACACTGAATAAAACACTACCAAGGTCAAGCACATGATTTTTTCCCCCTAAGAGCAGAGCATAGCAAGTGTTATTTGTCTTGAGTGTGTATATACAGTAGTTTTAAAATATGTAGAATCTCAAGAATCCTCATGTCAAATACAAAGTGTTCATGTGCAATGATTAAGATCTTAATTTGAGTGGTTTGAGGAAAGTGAAAATGAAAGTTGCAGTATGTTCCGGTTATAAAATGCTGGAGGGGTTAAAGGGGTATGGCACTATTTTGGGGCTTAATACAGTTAAAATCGTTGGCCAGGGTTTATAAAGGTGGTAAAGTGTCTTATTTTTCATGTAATGAAAAACACGTGCACACATGCTACACGGATCCATTGACTTTCACTAGCTTAGCGACATGCTCCCTCTTTTAACTTGTCTTAAAGCAAGACAACGGCTTACATGAAAAATAAGACACTTTACCACCTTTATAAACCCTGGCCAACGATTTTAACTGTATTAAGCCCCAAAACAGTGGCATACCCCTTTAATCTGCGTGGTTCGAGGAAAGTGAAAATGAAAGTTGCAGTATGTTCCGGTTATAAAATGCTGGAGGGGTTAACAAAACACTGCTGTCTTTGTCAACAAATTGTTACATACAGTACAGTACCGTATGCATAAAGAACTGAAAACGGAAATATACCAGATTATGCAAGAAGAACTGCACTGTACTGTATCTGTGTGCTGAACATGTGTCAAATATTTAAATGGCTGAGTAAAGGGAATTAAAAATTGAACCGAGGTGTTTGAAACTGGTTGGACCACTTTGTGAAATTGGAAAGAGCTTTCTTCAAAGCGTGTTCTGACAGACAAAGTAGGGCGCGACACTCTGAGGAAAATACAGTAAAAGAAAGAAGAGAAAGAAGAAAAAAGAAATCCATACGGTGGCAGCACGTCATTATATTTAGATGAATCAACCTGAACTGAAACCATCTTTGATCTGTGGTGGCGCTCAAGTCCCCAACATCCCTCTTTTTCAGCCAATGGGAGTGCAGATATTATGTATTGCAGTGTTAATTCAAACACTGAGAGAGTAGAACCAACACTGTGGCCAGGGCAGTATTAAGATGACCTGGGGCCCCTAGGCTACAGGTTGCTATGGGCCCCCCCTTGAAGGCAAATTTCGCCCTAAAAGCTAACTGTACTTAGCAGGACAGATGATTTTTTTTCAATTGGGCCGATTTTTTTCAATTTGGATGGGAGGCCCCTTAGGCTACAGCCATATCTGGCCTGTGGGGGGGCCCTGGCAGATGGGGGGCCCTAGGCTGAAGTCATATCTAGCCTGTGGGGGGCCCTGGCAGGTGGGTGGCCCGAGGCTGCAGCCATATCTAGCCTGTGGGGGGCCCCTGGCAGATGAGGGGCCCTAGGCTGCAGCCATATCTAGCCTGTGGGGGCCCCTGGAAGGTGGGGGCCCCGAGGCTGCAGCCATATCTAGCCTGTGCATTAATCCAACCCTGACTGTGGGTGTTGAATTCCACTCTCTGAGTTCAATTAACACTGGATGGAGCGTTTACAAGGTATTCTCTGAGTTCAATTAACACTGGATGGAGCGTTTACAAGGTATTCTCTGAGTTCAATTAACACTGGATGGAGCGTTTACAAGGTATTCTCTGAGTTCAATTAACACTGGATTGTTTACAAGGTATTATCTGAGTTCAATTAACACTGGATGGAGCGTTTACAAGGTATTCTCTGAGTTCAATTAACACTGGATGGAGCTTTTACAGGTATTCTCTGAGTTCAATTAACACTGGATGGAGCGTTTACAAGGTATATTCCACCATATGCAGCAGACCGCGGCTCGCTTCTCCACGCATGCATGGTCTCCATCTCTGCTGAACAGAAGCCTCTACTCTGCTCTGTAGTGCGGTGGCATCCGGATGGATAATTACCCATGCCAGATAAAGAGCCAGCAGCACAGCATGGACCTATGTAGCAGTGTTGCCAGATTGGGTGGTTACCCGCCCAATTGGGCTACTTGGGATGGCCGTCTACGGGTAAAAACTGGAAAAAAATGGCCATTTGGCGGTTTTTCCTGCAGTTTTTTGCCCATAGAAATCAACGCAATTTGTTGAAATTGGGCAGAATTTAGCGCATTTTGACGGTTTTTGAGAACCTTTTGGGCGGGATTTGATCGTACACATCTGGCAACACTGCTGTGCAGCAGGCGCAGCAAGGCAGGCAAGGCGAGTGGAGCTGCTCCCTGCAATTACTGAGACAGAGAAATTAGCTGGTCAGCAGCACAGCACTGCCTTGAGTTGCCCCCACTACAGCCTGGTGAGTCTGTGAGCATCACTTCGCTTCACAAGGGTAGGCTAGGGGAAGGCAGTGGTTCTTAACCTTTTTTTCTTGAAGCACCCCCTAACCTGTGCCCAAGACCAGCCGCACAAACGTCTACGCGTGTGTATGCACTAAAAAAATGATTTAAGTGAATAATTACATTGATCAATACCTTAATGACTTTACATAAGGACCAAACATGCTTTAATTTGGTCTTGATTTGGCCTAATTATAATGTTTGGAAGCAGTATTGTAGTCAGAACCTCTAGAAAAACAAAATTCTGCCTACCCCCTGAAATCTCTGGCGCACCCCCAGGGGGTGCCCGCACCCCAGGTTAAGAACCACTGGGCTAGGGGAAGCACCTTCTGTGTAGAGGAGTGTATATGAATAGATGTGTGTATATGTATTGTATGGGGATTTCTGAGAGTGTTTATGTGTCTTATGTGTGAAAATTACAACACTCAGCCTGGTGGTTCTGTGAGCATCGCTTCACAAGGCGTCGCGAGGGGAAAGCACCTTCTACAAGTCTGCTCTGCACTCGGAATAGCTCAAATGGAGGGGATGTATTGTGCGTAGCATAGCCTCCCTGTTGTTTTGGTGGATAGACAAATGTCAAAATAGTTGTTTCAACTCGATATTATGGCATTTCATATATTGCTTGACAGCAATATTGATATCACAATATTAATTCAATATATTTCACCGCACTACTTCCCACCACGGCTTGGTGATTCTGTGAGCATCACTTCGCTTCACAAGGCTAGGCGAGGCTAAGCACCTTCTACAATTCCCCCTGGGTTACACTTTGCTTGACGTGGAACACATTCATAGCAGCTGTTATACACTTTGCATGAAGGATTCAAGACTGTTTCGTAAGACATTCATACCAAACCTTTCATAGACATGGAAGACAAAAGGACAGTAACTTGTCAAAATCAGTAATCATTGAGGGTTCAGAACAAAACCCGCAATGCTGCTTTGTTTAGCTTTTATTTTGACAAGTTGCAGTCCTTCTGTCCGCTAGGTTCATGAAAGGTTTGGTATGAATGGGTCATGAATCAATTATGAATGCTTCATGCAGACTTTATAACAGCTGCTATGAATGTGTCATGCGGGAACATGTCAAGTAACGTGTTACCTCCCCTGCCTGCACCAAGAAGCCTTCCCAGTGAAGACCTACTGCACAGTAACCAGATGGGAAATGCTGGATGCAAAAAAGCATTATAAAGACTTAATAAATAATTAACTATTGATGAACAAAACATTAACAAACGTTTGTAAATGACTAGGAAATGTAAACAAATGCTTGTAAATGACTAGGAAATGCTTTGTTAACATTTTATATTCATGAAACATTTACAAGTTGCTTGTAAATGAATAAAATACTCTGTTATAAGGTGTGTAAAACCTTGCAGATATCTTTTGTAGATATCTTATAAAGCATTAATAAAGCTTAGTTAATAATAAAAACATTTGTTAATGTTTTATTCATCATTAGTTAATTATTTACTGAGTCTTTACTAAGGAACATTATTATAAAGTGTTACCAATGCCTTTTATAAAGCCGGGGGGGTGGTAGATCAGCAATGTGTTATTTCTGTACATCCAATGTGATAAGAATGTGTTTGGTCTAAATACCTGTTGTTATCCACTTCCAGGGAACGTTAGTTTTCCTAAATGAAAACATTAAATGTTTACAGTGACGAAGCAAACAAGGCCTGAAGCTCCTGAGGTATGACAACAGACCAAAACACATACTGTACACGGATGTGGGCCGGGTGGCCACACAAAGCTCCCTATAGTGCAGTGGTTCGCAATCTTTTTTTTAACAAATGCCCCCTTTGGCCTCATCATAAGCCTCCCGAAGCCCCCTTGGCCTCATCATAAGCCTCCCAAAGCCCCCTTGACCCCATCATAACCCTCCCAATGCCCCCTTGACTTCATCAATAACCCAGCCAGCGCCCCCCACAGTATTAGAAAATAAAACTGACTAATGCCTTCCAATGGTAACTATGCATCGCCCCCTCTCAGCTGCATCCTTCTCAACACCCCCCCCCACACACACACACGGCTCCCCAATGCCCCCTGGGGGATGTTGCAGAGCCCCCGTTGAGAGAGACACTACTATAGCGGATGACAGATGTCAGGAGGGAGGGAGGGAGGTCTTCTCCTAACAGCGCACATGTGAGGGATAAACAAGGGTGTTTGTTTACGGCTGAAGAGACTGGGGAGTCTGGCTCTGCCTAAATGAAAAATCCCGCACTAATTCTCTTTGGTAGCCAACTAATAGAGGTGTAAATAATAATCGAATTGTATCGCTATATCGGGATATAATCTGACGATTGAATCGAATCGCATCGTATCGTGGGATAATCGAGTCCCATAACATCATAGAAGGGGAAGTAATTGGAAAAAAGTCAAATAGAATCGATGGTATCGTATCATGGGGCATTCTTAAGTATCTAAAATAATCGAATCGCATCACATCGAATAATAAGATATCGATATCGAATCGTATCGTCATGGAGGCTGTGATTTACACCCCTACCAACTAATATGCAAAACAAACACATTCACACACGTCGTGATCACACACACTAATCGCACGCATGCATCATCAGTGATCACACACCTTTCGTACCACCAACACCTTTGGGATTGGGAAAGAAGGGGCCATCTGATCATCCTCCTCTTCAGCTCCACTGTACTAATTTAAGCCAAGTGGAAGTGTGAGCCAAGTGAAGCCTAGCGTGACGTCATGTGCCCAATACTCTCTCCCAGCACAGCACAGCACAGGCGCATGCACTCCAGTTCACACATGGCATGCCTAAACACACACAGTCTGGACCGAGAATAAACACTACGAAACAATGCTGTAAAACGTGTAACCCATTTCTACCATCTCTCTCTCTCTCTCTCTCTCACACACACACGCACACGCACACGCACACGCACACACACACACACACACACACCTATCCCCATCTCTCTCATCTTTCTGTGTCTCTCTCTCTCTCTCTCTCTCTCTGTCTCTCTCTCTCTCTCTCTCAATTCCATTCAAGATTCAAGGGTAGCTTTACATGACTCATTGAGACAGCGATGCCAAAGCTGACATTCAATATAATAATGGTGAATAAAACATACAATTATATTACAAAAAAAATACTATCTATTCAAGATAAAGAAAGAGTGAGAAAAAAGAAAGAGAAAAGAAAATAAGAGAGAAAGAAACTCTTAATATCCACACACATCTCTTGCTCTCTCTCTCTCTCTCTTTCTCTCTCGGGTAAACCATAGGCTACAGAAGACCATGGAGAATTCCATGTCATGATAATTCTTTCATAAGTGCCATCACGAAAAGCAAACGTCTCTTTGACAGGATGGAAATGTGAAGTGTTGTCAAAAGCCACTTACTGGCTAATTTATTTAATAGAACTAATCTCAGGTGGCAGGCAGTCACACGCCTCAATTGAGCACCGACTATAATTCCGACGCCTGGCTGTCACCACCAAATTAAACAGAACTGTGACCCACCCTCATAGGATAAGGAAAAGAGAGACACCGAAACGGGACTTAGCAAATCTACTCTGTCCACCTGCAGAAGCAAAGCCCAAGTGTTTTCGAAAGATTGATCAAAATGAGCATTCGATACAAATACAGGACTTTGAACCTGCAATTCGGTGAATAAGTCGGTCTGCCAGCTGAACATGCCAGTGCACGGGACATAACCTATGCCGATGCCGAAGACGTTTGAAGTCTGAATGATGGCTGTTACAGCCTGTATCATTTCGGTTGTCTAATTGAACATGATTACTTTTAGGACATTCCTTCACTTACCGAGCACAAGAAATATTGGCCAGAAGAGTCCGAGGAGGCTGTTCATCTTGCTGGGATTCTTTCCCCCTGCTGCTGCTTTCCCCTTTCCTCCGATCTCTGCTCCCAAACTGTCAAACGCGATTTACTTAGTATGATCCTCTGGAATTTGTTCGGTGCTCTTCGATTCTCAATGGCTGTGGTGGGATGGCAGAGGTCGCAGGATGAGCCTGAGCTTGAGCTTCGCGGGCACTGTATCTGCTCGGTTCGAGGTGGATCCCGTGGACAGCGTTGGCATGACAGTTCCTTGCCGGGCGGGCGCGTAATGATTCGCGCCTTGGCTGTCGATAGGCAGCCCGGTGACGCTGCCTTGTCCGGAAGTTTGGCTGTGCGAGAGAGAGAGGAGGGGACCAGCAACATGATGCACTTGCCAGGGCCAGTGATGACTACGACGCTCGATTAAATCACACCTTGTTCTGGCTTTGGGGACAGGTATGGTGAGTGACAGGTGTGTGGTAACCAATGGTTTTAGTTGTGCGCAATTTTCCCACCGATGTTTATGACGACCCGAGTGTCGACATTGTTGCAAAATGCACAGCCTATAATAGGTCTCCACATCTTTATGTAGGCTACATTCTACTCTGTGAATAGGAAATGGGTCGGGGATATTATCTACAACTTGTGTGCGTAATGACCTTTTAGGCTAGCTGTAGACACATTATCTGGTAGGTGGTGCATGCATTTCTACACCACACTGTTGCCATAGCCTACGTTGCGGTCAGTGTGCGTTTTTGGTGAAGGCTTTGATCCCAGGTGGGGTCAGGGTGACCTTCCATTATATGACGTGGGACCACGTTAGCGCCCGGTGTGAGGAAACCAGGTAATAGCGCGTGCATGTGTGTCAGGTGTTAAAAGTAAAAGTAAAAGTACATTCATGGCGTAATTACAACACTAGCACTTGATATTAAACTGTTACACCATTTCCTCCAGTACCTAATGTGAGTTGAGAGAGAGAGAGAGAGAGAGAGAGAGAGAGAGAGAGAGAGAGAGAGAGAGAGAGAGAGAGAGAGAGACTGTATTAATTCCTAAAGAGGAAATTGAATGCCACCTGGCCATTCACACAACACATATGGTAACAGCAAGGCAAGACAAACACATAATAAATAAACAAGACTGAGCTAAGAAATACATAAAAACAAAAAAATACAAGCACATGAAGAATCTCCACAACATTAGAAAACCACTAAAAAAGGCACCTGACAATACCATATAGAGGATTGTAGGTATGAACCACAATAGGCCTACCCAATATCACAGCACATCATCAGTTTATGATAAATGACTTGTGACCAGAGCTGACGAATGCACTTTTTTGGAATGTCATTTAGGCCCACATACATAATGGAACAATAACATGGGGGGGGGGGCAAGAAAATCCAACTAGTCTGCGGTATCCAGAAGCTGCTGGGGGTCAGAGGGTAGCAGTGAAAACAACAACAACAGTGGTTCAGGCATTCTTACAACCCTGAAGGTAGACTCCTGAGCCCCAGGAATTATGTTCTCTAAGCTTCAATATATGCAAGACTATACACTACAAATGATCATTGAAAAAACATAGGAGCGCGCTAAGCCCCCCCACATTTGGGCTTGCATGCCCACCCACGGGGACCCCGGTTTGAGTCCGGCCGGGGTCATTTCCCGATCCTCCCCTGTCTCTCTGTCCCATTCGCTTCCTGTCACCATCTTCGACTGTCCTGTCAAATAAAGGCATAAAAGCCCCTAAAAAATATATATTTAAAAAAACATAGGATTAACATTAATTTAATGAATCAATTTTAGGACTTTTTTACAAACACTTGCGCATATTGTACTGTACTGCCATCTGGTGGCTTCATGCCACACCACAATGAAACTGTTAAGCTTTACTGTATTATAAATCTATGCAAACACATTTCTGTTACTCCTATATTGAACAAATACCATGAGACTATATAATAAGCATAGAAATTTAATCACAGGTGTTACACGTCTCTTTTAACAAGATATTTTTTTTTGCCCAAATGCGGACCAGTTAATACAGTTACAACAGTTGTTAACAACAAAATTTGTAACTTTATTATGTAACAAAAAAGAGTACTCTGTATCTTCTAAATTAAAACATATTCCAGGATGTTCTTCTGACAAAACACTCCTTTTCCTTCCCTGGCAGGCCTAAACCGTTCTACAGCGCCGCGCGGTGCACATTATTATTACATTTGTAAACATTAAGCACATTCAAGTCAGCAAGAGTGATATTTCAATCCCCGTTCCTCTTCCTCAGTTTGACGGATTTAACAGCCTTTGGAAGGACGTAGCGGGCGTGAGGGTGGAAGGTGTCAGCAGCATGGCCGTGGTATTTTGGCGTGGGGGCAGACCAATAGTGCTAAAATTAAATCAAGTTCAGTAAATCAGTCCGTAATACAGGATGTGATTTCCCCATTACAATATAAATACAGTCCCAAGTGGTTAAAGTGAAAGTACCAGGTGGTGTCCGTAATGGTGTAATGTTCCTACATATCTGTATTTTTTGGGGGGAGGGGGTGGCGTGCTTTTATGCTTTTAATGCAGACAAGACAGCGAATAGATCAGGGCTATTCAATTAGAATTTCATCTGGGCCACATTTCGAAACCAAGAACTGCAGTCGGGCCGCACATTTTCAGACATCACGACCACTGAAAATCAGTAGTCCACAAACAAATTTTAAACATGTTCCTCTAACCTAAAACTTAACCACATTGAATGTGAATGTATAAGACAAGCAGAAGATTCACAAGCAAATAATGTGTTGTACTGCAGTAACAAAACTGAAATGTATACCGCTTCAGTTGGGGGCCATGTCTGGGCCGCATGTGGACTGCATCTGGGCCGCATGTGGCCCTCGGGCCTCCAATTGAATAGCCCTGGAATAGATGATGGGAAAGGAACCAGGCCGGACTCGATCCCGGGTCGGCTGCATATGGTACGGTGTCTTACTGCGCTGCGCTACAGCACCCCTTATACATTTTGCAGCCTAAAACATGCAGATATGCACACTCTTCTCTGACCAACAACACAATTACAGTACTAACATTATCTACCTCTTGGAAAAGTAGTCAGTTAATCGTTCAGTCATCCATGGGGAGTTGGGGGAGGGTTGGCATTAATGTAGGCAGGACAGCGAAGAGATGACAGGAAGTATAGTTAGTGGGAGAGAGAGACGGGGTAGGGTGGGGAAAATGACCCAGTATAGTTAGTGGGAGAGAGAGACGGGGTAGGGTGGGGAAAATGACCCAGTATAGTTAGTGGGAGAGAGAGACGGGGTAGGGTGGGGAAAATGACCCAGTATAGTTAGTGGGAGAGAGAGACGGGGTAGGGTGGGGAAAATGACCCAGTATAGTTAGTGGGAGAGAGAGACGGGGTAGGGTGGGGAAAATGACCCAGGCCGGACTTCTACCACCTGTATGGTGGGCTACAACGTCGTAGCGCTCTGTGCCACAGCACACTCTCTCAACACATCCAACAGCCAAAAACATGCAGATACAGTATACTATGCACACATTTCTCTGACCAACACACAATTACAGTAGTAACATGATCTGCCTCTTAACAGTTAGTCATTCAGTCATCCATGAACACACAATGGAATCAATTAATTCAAAATGAATTCAATTAATTATATGAATTTTATGAAAGACAAAATATGGAAAATGACCACGTCTACAGTGTTTAATCATTTTGTAATCTCAGGAATTTGCAAGATAAGCTATAAAATCATTAAAAGCTCACACTGACATCATTAAAAGTTGCTTATAAGGATATGTGCACCCCAATGGCTTCTGTATGCCATCAGTTATGAAAGCAGATATGCCTATATGTGTTTTTTATCAGTTGTGAATGTGATATGTTTTTTTTTGGTTTGGATAAATACAGTCCTGTGTTTCCCACTTCTGACACCATGCAAATCCCGGTGTAGTGCAGTGAGTGATGGACGCGACGACAGCTGGACAATTCTTAGATTTTATATCATAAAACTCACATCAACATCTGTGTGTGCAGTACCCTGTTACAAACCTATAATAACTACCCACAAGCCCCTGAGGTCAAACCCCAAGTCCCATTGGATGTCCAAACACTGGGTGATCATGGGACACGTAGTCCCATACTACAGTTTACAGCTGTTGCCACTGCTGATTTTGATGATGTCTCCACAGGATGAGTCCCACTAAAACAACAACTCCAGCTAGAGCCAGGACCATAACTACAATGACGCCAGAGCAGGACGGCTGGACAGCTGAAACAGAGAATCACACACAAAATCAGCACGGGAGACATTTAAGATAACACAGACACAACAGTCTGGTTAAAAATGGAAATTATATGAATTGTTTAAATAGCAAGTGCATTGCCAGCCTTAAAGAGAATCTGCAATGCTCAGGGTTTACACCATTTCCAACATCTTTGGCCCATCCGAATAAAACTTACATGATTTCAGAAATATGCCGCCTGGTCCACTGATATGATACTCACATAGTTCAGAGACAGGGTTTTAGGGTGTTTTAAATAGATCTCTGGCCCAACTGTATGAAATGACCACAAACTTTTTTTAAAGAAAAGAATGTTCAGCGTGTCAAAGTGTCAAAAATATCTCTGGCTCAGCACATGAGGAACTTACATGGTTTCAGAAACAGATCTTTGCGAGCTTCTCCAAATGGTTTTGTAAATTGCCAGAACGGCACTTCAGAGGAAGAACAACTTACATGGTTTGAGAAACAGATCTTTGTGGGTCAGCACATGAGGAACTCACACGGTTCCAGAAACAGATCTTTGCGAGCTTCTCCAAATGGTTTTGCAAATTGCCACGACGGCACTTCAGAGGAAGAACTTACATCAGTGGTTCTCAACCTTTTTTGAAGCAACGCCCCCTTGTCCTCTTCACAAGCCTCCCATCGCCCTTTGAGATCATCATGAGCCTGACAACGTCCCCTTTAGTTTTAAAAAAATAAATGGGCTAAAGGCCCCCATTGGCAACTAAGCAGCTCCCCGTCTCTACTGTGTCCTTCTCAACGCCCCCCTAGAGCTCTCCAACGCCCCCTGGCGGGCTGTACCGCCCCAGATGAGAAACATTAACTTACATGGTTTCAGAAACAGATCTTTGTGAGCCTCTCCAAGCGAGTTGGTGAATTGACAACTGAACTTGAGAGGAAGGAGCTCGTCCACGACTGTTGGAATCAGAAGGCTGTTGACCGAGTAGTACATCCCATCCTCTGTTCTCTCACTGTAGAGTAGAGTACAGTAGAGTAGAATAGAGTAGAGTAGAGTAGAGTAGAGTAGAGTAGAGTAGAGTAGAGTACAGTAGAGTAGAGTAGACTACAGTAGAGTAGAGCAGTGTTTCCCAACCTTTTTTGTCTCATGTACCCCCAAGCCTTTTTGTTGTGCCACGAGTACCCCCTAAGTCAAGTTCTATATCCCTTTCTCCATCCCAATGTAACTAAGCTCCATATATTTGTTAAATTTTCATTTTTTCACGTACCCCCTGCAGTGTGCTCACGTACCCCTAGTGGTACACGTACCCCTGGTTGGGAAACACTGGTGTAGAGTACAGTAGAGTAGAGTACAGTACAGTACAGTAGAGTACAGTAGAGTAGAGTACAGTAGAGTAGAGTACAGTAGAGTAGAGTACAGTACAGTACAGTACAGTAGAGTACAGTAGAGTAGAGTAGTGTAGAGTACAGTACAGTAGAGTACAGTACAGTACAGTAGAGTACAGTAGAGTAGAATAGAGTACAGTAGAGTAGAGTACAGTAGAGTACAGTACAGTAGAGTAGAGTACAGTAGAGTAGTGTAGAGTACAGTACAGTAGAGTACAGTAGAGTAGTGTAGAGTACAGTACAGTAGAGTACAGTAAAGTACAGTACAGTACAGTAGATTAGTAGAGTACAGTAGAGTAGAGTAAAGTAGAGTAATCATTTATTAAGGTGTTCAGTAGCATACATACATAAATAAATACAGAAGAAGACACAAAGACATTACACACACCACTGTACATACTGTATTTTAATAATAAAGCACAAGCTCTCTCTCTCTCTCTCTCTCTCTCTCTCTCTCTCTCTCTCTCTCTCTCTCTCACACACACACACACACACACACACACACACACACACACACACACACACACACACACAGCCGTGACAAAGTAAGAGTGGCTCATCACCTGTGCCATAGCTAATTGGTACAAAGCAAAAGAGCAGTCAAAAAAGGTTTAAAAAGTGGGGGTGAAAACGTGCAATAGAATTAATTGTGTTCAAAAAGATTGTAAGAGGACAGCATACCCTACATAATATACAGTACAGTATAGTGTATCACAGTGAAAGTTCAGAAACATTGCAACAGAATACAAGTCCTTCAGTCGATCAGATCTCGGAGGGACACTTACATTTCTACGACTGTACGCAGATCTTGAAGTGAAGAAATACTGTCGATGGAGGAACTGTTGACTGTCCAAGATGACACAGTCTCATTTGCGATACTCTCAAGTGGGCCAAGTGAAGCCACACAGGTCAGCACGTCTGGACGGCCTGTGAAACATTACATTACATTACATTACATTGCACTTAGCTGACGCTTTCATTTTATTCAAAGCGACTTACAACTATTTTTCAGGGTATTGGTTACAGTCCCTGGAGCAATGTGGGGTTAGGTGCCTTGCTCAAGGGCACTTCAGCCATGGATGGAAATGTAGGGAGAGGTCAGGGGGGAATCGAACCGGCAACCCCTAGATCAGTGGTTCTCAAAGTGTGGTCCGGGGACCACTGGTGGTCCGCAACAGAGTTCAGGTGGTCCGCGAGGGGGTTTATACTTTTCTAAGGCAAGCCTGCTGTAGGCTGTATTTGTAACATTATTACAAAGCTACACATAGCTGAAGTCGTATTTTCACCACAATAAGACAGGCTTGTGATGTGAATAAAAGTGAGCATTGAAATTAGCAGTTTCAAATTAGCACCCGTCAGCTGTCAATTCAGTTGACAGGTGGTCCCTGGACATTTTTGGGGGGACAAAGTGGTCCTCGGCCTGATAAAGTTTGAGAAACACTGCCCTAGATTGAAAGACCAACTCTCTAACCACTAAGCCACTGCTGCCCCCCTGTGGCAGCCTGTAGGTAACACTTTGAACTTCCTCTTCATAATGGGATATGAATACAATACAATACAATACAATCTGTATTTATACGTATATAGCGCAATATCACAACTTAAGTTGTCTCAACACTTTCAAAATACACACACACACATATACACTAGCTCCAGGCCTTTTTATTAGAATACCATGAAAAAGTTGATTTATTTCCATAATTCCATCAATAATGTTAAACTGTCATGGATTGTAGATTCATGGCCCAGTTTTTTAACTATTCCAATCATTATTTTTTTTCTTTTTATATACGTTGGCCTTCCAGCTCAAAAAACCCATGAATTGGGGAATTCGCATTATTAGAATATTGTTATAAAATCACATTTTTCTTCATCAAAATTCGGGTCACATTAAATCAGTTGAAATTTAGTACTTTCTACATAACATGCAATGGTCAATACTTGGTTAGGACATTCTCTGTCTTCATAATGGCCATGATGCGTTTAACATTGAAGTCAATGGCAAAAACAGTGCATGGGAGTTATGGAAGCCCAGATATCCTTGATGCTTTGCTGTCAGCTGTTCTTGTTTGTTGACCTGGTGCCCCACACTTCCCTCTTCAATATACCCGAAGATTTCCATGCCACGTTTTGGTGTTAACTCACCAGTTTAATTCTAACTCAACAGAAATTAAACCCCATTCATTTTCAATGGGGATTCATTTCTGGTTATTTAGAATTAAACTGGTGAGTTAGCGCCAAAACGTGGCATGGAAATCTACAGGGTATATTGAAGAGTGAAGTGTGGGGTACCAGGTCAACAAACAAGAACAGCTGACAGCAAAGCATCAAGGATATCTGGGCTTCCATAACTGCCATGCACTGTTTTTCCATTGACTTCAATGTTAAACGCATCATGGCCATTATGAAGACAGAGAATGTCCTAACCAAGTATTGACCATTGCATGTTATGTAGAAAGTACCAAATTCCAACTGATATAATGTGACCCGAATTTTGATGAAGAAAAATGTGATTTTATAACAATATTCTAATAATGCGAATTCCCCAATTCATGGGTTTTTTGAGCTGGAAGGCCAATGTATATAAAAAGAAAAAAAATAATGATTGGAATAGTTAAAAAACTGGGCCATGAATCTACAATCCATGACAGTTTAACATTATTGATGGAATTATGGAAATAAATCAACTTTTTCATGGTATTCTAATAAAAAGGCCTGGAGCTGCATCCCACATTCACACACCAGCTCTGGAGGCTGCCGTATGGCGCTAATTGTCTGGAGTTCATGTGAGAAGGTGTATCACATACACAAGCAGACACACACACACACACACACACACACACACACACACACACACACACACACACACACACACACACACACACACACACACACACACACACACACACACACACACACACACAAACACACACACACACACACACACACACACACTTTCCCACATTCACACACGAGCTCTGGAGGCTGCCACACGGCGCCAATTCTCCGGGATTCGTGTGAGAAAGTGCAACATACACACATGCGCACACGCACGCATTCACACACACACAACACAATACATTAATAAAGGGCTATAATGCGTACATAAAGCCTTAAACTGTTATTTACAAGTAGTTGTGCCTACGTTTGACAACATTTCTAAAGCATTATTATGTTATTTGGTTATAAACCAAAGCGTATCTGAAGGACCTACTAACGCCCTATGTTACTGGAAGAGAACTGCGCTCATCCAGCACAAGCCGTCTGGCTCTGCCATCCAGTCGCTCTAGGTACTCCCAGTCAAGATTGTTCTCCGTTGTGGTACCCAAGTGGTGGAACGGTCTCCCAGAGGCAGCAAGACTAAGCACATCTCTTGCAGCCTTCAAGAAACAACTGAAGACCTTCCTCTTTCGAGAGAATCTACTAGACTAATGCTTGAACTGGCCTTGCCCCAGGGCAGACTCCTGACATGATGTTTAGTTTAGTTAGTTTGTGTGTGTGTACTCGTTATTTACTCTAATTAAAAAAAATAAATAAATAAAAAATAAAAAAAACTAACCCCTCTGCAACTGCACTTATTGTTCTGTATATCTCCTGTGCACATTGTATTTGCTTGTGATGTTGGCTTGAATATGTCCTCTTTTGAAAGTCGCTTTGGTTATAAAGCGTCTGCCAAATGCAATATAATGTAATGTAATGTAATAAACATTTATGATGTTAAGTGACACACTGAATTATGAAGCTTCAGTGGCCTCTTGATAATTGCCATGATGAAGTGTTTGTAGCTTTATAAAATAAATGTTATGCTACTATAATAATATAGTATAATGAGGCAGTGTTGGCTCACGTGATAGAGCATGGGTGGTTAAAATAAATTAGGGTGCATTCAGCTAAATTGGGCCATCAGCTAAATTGGGCCGGATAAGCATTGGGTGTCTCATTACTTTTAATTCTACAGACAAGTCACTACTAGAAATATTACACAGGGAACCTTTAAAATAGTCCAACTATAAGAATGTATGGTAACACTTTACTTGACCCCGTAAAGTCATAAGCATGTCATTACAGTGTCATAAGAGTGTCATGGCACAATTATGCATGTGTCATAAACATTATGTCCATGTCATAAACATTTTATGACTGTTGGCCGTAGGTGACAAAAGACAACCTTTGCCATAACCGAATGTCACTTAAGGCCAGCAGTCATAAAATGTGTATGACATGGACATAATGTTTATGACTTACCTATCTATGACGGTGTCATGACACTATTATTTTTTGGGGCGCCGCACATGGTGGCAGCCGTTACCCTAAGTTTCCCCTTGTGGGATCAATAAACATAAGTCTAAGTCTTATGACACTGTAATGCAGTGTTTCCCAACCTTTTTCGTCTCATGTACCCCCGGAGCCTTTTTGTTGTGCCATGAGTACCCCCAAACTCATGTTTTACTTCGCTTTTTCAATTCCAGTGTGACTATGCTCCATGCATTTCTTAGAATGACATTTTTCCAAGTACCCCCTGCAGTGTGCTCGCGTACCCCTAGTGGTACACGTACCCCTGGTTGGGAAACACTGCTGTAATGACATGCTTATGACACCGGCGTCAAGTAAAGTGTTGACGGTGTAAACTCACCCATGTAGAAGGTCACGGTGTCCTGCTGAGGATAGATGCAGTCCGGTGCCATCGCATAAGAATGCATATAAGAGGACTTCTGACTGCTGTCCGCTGCAAAATAACATACAAATGAACAAAAGCATACACAACTTTAATGCACCCTGAGAGTGCAGACCTCCGCCAAGGAAGCTGTTTGTTAGAACATTTGACTATGTTACACCAAGTTTCATCCAAATCAGTTCTTACATTTTTGAGTTATCCTGCTGACAAATAGACAGACAGACAAACAGACAAACCAATTACCAGTCTTGCCTGTCTGCCCTTGTAGCAGGCTGTGTAAGCAGTAGCCTACAGATTTCCCCCTCCTTCTTTTTCTTTCTCTCTGCGCAATGTGTGAAGCCCTTGCTACAGCCTACTTATGGTCAGAGTTATCAAAAGTAAAAGTAAAAAAAGAAAGACAGTTTCCTTCCAACACAAGTAACTTATCTGAGTAGCCAGTAGACCTGTGTAGGCCTACCTGTCATACGATCTGCTAACTCTGTACTGGTTGGATCAAGTTGTTAGGTTTTCAGTGTTTTTCAGTAATAAATAACACAGTCTATATATCTTGTGGAGTAAATGGTGTAACAGCTAATGCCATGTGCTAGTGCTGTAATAACACCACAAAAGTACTTTTACTTTTACTTTTACTTTTGACACCTCTGCTAATGGTGCCCTTTGAGTGGGGGCTGACAGAAAATAATATTTCCTCACATATGAGGGATAAAAGCTTGTCTTGTTATAGGCTATACATGAATCAACACCGTAAGAGCCGTAACACACTGCTGCTTTTATGGTATTAAGTCAAGCCAAGTCAGCTTTTATTGTCACTTTCATCATATGCACAAGACATTCAAGGAAAAATGAAATTACATTTTCTCTTTATACCATGCCAGGAAAGGACATATAGCCTACATATACAAACTGACATTTTACAGACTGACATAAAGTGCAAGACAGGACAGGTAACAGTGATGGACTGGTAACAATCAGTGGTCAGTAATAAATATAGTACAAATTAACATTCAACATTTAACATTTAACATTGAATATGCAAACATAGATACGATAAATATAGAATGTAGACATTACAATAATAGAAATAATAACAGTGAAAGTAACAGTATAATTTATCTAATCTCATTCACTCAGAGTAGGCATACATAGTTGTCCACATACACACTGAAGGAAACATGAACATTTCAAAGACACTGATGAATATTCCATGAACATTTCAATCACCATGCCTCTTGCACTTTACCTTTTGCACCTTACATATTGCTAACCTGGTTCTCATGCAGAGCGAGGTCACGAAGTTTAACGAAGATGCACGAAGCGCAAAGGGTCTGCGTGAGAGCCAGGCTAACATATTGCATCCACAAATACTGAACATAAACTATATGACCACTGATTGTACTTCCTGCTGCTATGTGTAGGAGTGTGTGTGTTTGTGTGTATGTGTGTGTGTGTGTGTGTGTGTGTGTGTGTGTGTGTGTGTGTGTGTGTTTGTGTGTATGTGTGTGTATATAGGCCTACTGTATATTGCCTAGTATGTTCGTCTTCTTACTGCACTGTGTGTGTGTGTGTGTGTGTGTGTGTGTGTGTGTGTGTGTGTGTGTGTGTGTGTGTGTGTGTGTGTGTGTGTGTGTGTGTGTGTGTGTGTGTGTGTGTGTGTGTGTGTGTGATTATTATCAATGTCCTATCTACTATATGCTTAGTTTAACTGCACATTGGAGACTGGTCAAATGCAATTTCAAGCTTCTGTACTAAACTAATGACATAGATTTTTGACAGTAAAGTACACTTAAATTGACTTGACATGCAGTACCCAAACATGGGGTGCATTTCTTCGAAACCAAAGTTGCTTACTACATTAGCTACTTACTTGTTTTCAATGCATTTTCCCATTGGCAACTACCGAAGTTGCTAACAGGCTAACAACTTGTCTTTTGAGAAATGCACCTATGAAGTGAAAGAAAACTTACTTGATGACACATTGATGAGAATCAGAGCGGCCAGGCCGATCATGCTGCTGCGTGGCAGTCCCATAGTCTGAGGAAACAAACCTCTCCAGTCCAAGCGATACAGCACAGGGAAATGCTCACTAGGCCAATCCATTGGTGAACATACAGTACACACGTCTGTCAGCAATTGGTGAGGAAATCAAGGGCTACAAAAGTACGAGTATGGTGTTGGTGGTATATGTGCTGACTGAAAACTTGTGACAACTTGGATGGATCCGTCTCAGAGTTTGTTTCGATGTGTCATATAATCTTTACAGCAGAGGCGGACTTTCCATTAGGCAATCCTAGGCAATTGCCTAGGGCCCCCCGACCAAATCCGTCCTCCAAAGGGTGTCCAAACTGTCACACCAGTTGCGGTAAACACACACAAAAAGTAGGCTTGATCTTATTTTTGTGACTTATGTAAAGTAATTGAAGATATATATGAGACAAAACACTTAAATTGCACCAAAAGACAGAATTCTATGTCTACATAATGACTTTTGAGGGCCCCATTTTTATATGTTGCCTAGGGCCCCAAAATGGCTAGATCTGCCCCTGCTTGACTGTTCCCCTTTGTGGTAAATGGAAATTGTATCTGTGAAGTGGGACTGGTTTCCTTAAAGGGACACTGTGTGAGATGTTTAGTTGTTTATTTCCAGAATTCATGCTGCCCATTCACTAATGTTACCTTATTCACTAATACTTACCACCAGCATCAAATTCTAAGTATTCATCATGACTGGAAAAATTGCACTTTTCATACACGAAAAGGGGGATCTTCTCCATGGTCCGCCATTTTGAATTTCCAAAAATAGCCATTTTTAGCTGCAAAAATGACTGTACTTGGACCATACTAGGAAATATTTGTTTATTACTTAGTAAACTTTCATGTAAAGATCAAATTTGGCAATAGGCAGCCCAGTTTCAATGAGCAGCATAGTTGCAGTACCTTTTTTGACCATTTCCTGCACAGTGTCCCTTTACACTGTAAAAAGAAAGAAAGAAAGAAAGAAAGAAAGAAAGAAAGAAAGACAGAAAGAAAAAGGCAGTTTGATTCCATTCCCTGTAACCGAAAGTTATGAAGTTGAGACTCAAACTTTTGTTAAAGAAAGCCATCACTCCTTTATAGGCCAGCCTACATAGTAAATCCACTGGATATTCATCCATTCTGTGTTGTAAAATACGTTGCACATCAATAAAAATGCAAGTGTTCTTTGACCCCAAAAAGGGAAGTCCACGATCAGATGATTTTGTCCCGGGCCCAGTCAAAGCTATCAGCGGCCCAGCCTGCACACATGCACGTATTCACACACACAACACAATGCATTAATAAAGGCCAATAAAAATGCAAGTTTTCTTTGACCCCAAAAAGGGAAGTCAACCCGGGTGGGGAAGTCCACGATCAGCAAAGCAGCAGGTCACAGGCAGTCAGCAGTAAATATCCAGGAAGAAGGTAGCCTGGTAAACTAGCGCCACCCACTGGACGCTGAATTTTAATACAAAAAAAAAAAAAATTACTCCGGTCTCACATTTAGGCTGGTTTATCAGGCTAGGAAGAAGGGATTCAATGTGCTTGACCTTGGCTTTACGGTAGGGCACTCATCTACTACACAGTCGACCTGGGTTTGATTCCGACCCGGATCCTTTGTCGACCCTTCCCTGTCTCTGTCTCAAACTGTCCTGTCACTAAAGTCTAAAAGACTTAAAACGTATCTTTTTTTAAAAGTAGGGATTCAATTAAAAAGCCTTTATTAACTGTGGCTATTCGCACTGTGGCGAACCCTGATGAAAACCATATTGAAAGAAAGAAAACGTGAAAGCCAACTTAGGAAAACTCCAACTCCCATTGTCAGTGTGACACAGCACTCCACAGCACACAAGTGAACACTGCACACTGTACACAACGAAATTGCATTTTTATGCCTCAGCCGTGCAAGGTGGTTGGTTGTTGGTGGTTGAAATATGTTTGAAAAATGCTGGCATGCCTCTGTGCCTGAAGCAAATCTGCATGGCTCTGTGACTCTGCAGTCAGACATAACCAGGAGACAATGAATGGTCTAACTGCAGAACCATAGTTTGGGGCAAATCTGCGCCTGGGACAAATCTGAGTGGCTCTGCAGTCACACATAACCAGGTGACATAGAATGGTCTGACAGAGCCTCAGTCTGGGGTAAATTTGCATCAGAGACCTTTCTTTGTACTACTCACTTGGTTACAAATGCTTGGCACCATCTAAAACTTTTTTTTATCATGGTCTCATCTGATCACAGTGCATGGTTCCTGCAATCCATAGACTGTTTGTCTCTGATTAGATCATGATAAACAAATTTGCTTGTGATGGTGTCAAGCATGTGTGTTGGTAACCAAGTGAGGAGTACAAAGAAAGAAAAGTGTCACATGTTTACCAGTCAAGCATGGTAGTGGGACTGACATGGATTGGAGCTGCATGAATGGTTAAATGAAGCGAAGGACAGCACTCTTCAGATTGGCCCACGAGGGCGAATAAACAAAGAAGAAACCTGAAGAGTGCTGTCCTTCGCTTCATTTATTCATTTAAGTTTTTGTGAGATTCAGCACCCATGTTAAGAATTGTTAAGCCTATTTAGGCGATAGTGTGATATTGGAGCTGCATGAATCGCGTCAACTTTGGGAAGCTGAATTTCACCAAAAACATGCATATCAAGATTCCATATCCCCATGTGATTATATTTGTTTATTATATTGTTGTTCTCAACTAATTCCACTATGTAATGTTCATCTGCAATATTTTATTTTGCTATTGTGCAAAATGCTATTTAAAGAACAAATATCTCAATACTCCGATTTTTGCTATATGTTTACTGCAATGTGCAATAATGTGTATTAGGTGTCTGTGTACGTATCTACCGTATGTCTTGTATCTATGTAAGCTGACAGACACCTTCATTTCCCTCGGAATTAATAAAAGTACTCTACTCTACTCTACTCTACTCTACTCTACTCTACTCTACTCTACTCTACTCTACTCTACTACTAATAGTAAAGGAGAGGGAGGTCAAGTGTGAACGGGGCACTGTGACATTACTGCTCAAGGACAGTCAGGTTCGAGTCCGGCCTGGGTCGATTCCTAAGCCCTACCCTATTTCTTTCTCTCACACACAAGCGTTTCCTGTCTTCTCCTAAAAGTCCCCAGTAAGGAGTGCTATACATGAAAGGACCACTAGATGGCAGCTCAAGTTCAGAGGACCCCTGTCGTGACAAGCAAAGTCAGGAATTCAGAAATGGAATTTACAGGTAGAAGGTGCACTGTGTAGGATGGTGGCTAGAGTACAGAAGATATTGCAGTGCTGTTTATTGAAACTGTGCCTATTGCCAAATCTGATCATGAATATTTTCTTAACAAGAAACTAATATTTACACATATGGCCAAAGTACAGTAAGTTTTGCAACTAAAAAAAATCCCAGTCATAATTAACACTTACAATTTAATGGTGGTGGTAAGTATTCATGAAAAATATAACATTGGTGGAGTCTGGAAATAAACTACTAACAATGTTACTCAGTGCACCTTTAAGGACTAAGCAGCAACTGGCAACTAGGAGTTCGTGATCACTCCAGCTGTGGGATGTAGGAGCTTACAAAACATGGTACAGACAATTCCAATTAGGTTGGCTAAATCATGATAGGGCCTACATGATAAGCTTCAGTACATCATCATTACACACTGTTTAAGTAGTAGCCTTTTGGTGCGGATGGGCCTGCCGGAAGGCCTATTCTCACTCATATGTATTATACTGTATGTGTTAGCTAGAACTCATGTTAAAAAGGAGTCAGAGAGCATGGTGTCCAATCCTTGAATTTCACAGCTTTATTTGTGTAATACATAAGATAAAAATACCATCAAATCAATTTAGATTATTAGACCATCAGCTGGAATTCGGACCTGACCCTAACCACAACAAACCAGGCACTGCCTGGCTTCACCTAAACAATCTTTTTTTTATAGGTTATGATGACCAGATGCATTCAGTGTCCAGTAATTTTCCATAGTCCTCGTAAGTCCTCTTAAGTCCTTGTGAGTCCTCATAAGTGTTTGCAGGCGTATGATGAGGTCAAGGAGCATTGGCAGGCTTATGATGAGGTCCATGGGACATAAATACAATTTAAAAAAGGGTTGATAACCACTGCCTCAGACGTTGAAGGCTGGCATCCCTCGATATGCATCCTTGAGTGAAGAGGAAAAGGCCTGTTTTCTTTTTTTTGTTGGGTTTCCCTGCGGTTAAGCAGTTTCGTGCAGCTTGTTTGGGGCTTTCCCTCTTAATATCTAAAGCAATCAATCACTGTATACTTGTCTTTCTCAACTGCAAATATTAAATAAAACCTAACATCTCATCTATTGTCATGCCATTGTTACATCAGCATACAGTACAGTTCAAATGAACCACATGAACCTGCCTGTTACCAAGGCAACCGATCATGATGACTCATGATATCAAGGAGGACAGGGCAGTACTCTCCTCTGCCACCAGGCTGCAGTGCAGGTGCCTTCTTTAGATCACCTGTGCTGTCTTGAAATGTATGTATATACAGTAGGCCTAGTGGTGTAGTCTACTTTTTTGTAGTGGGTAAACTGTATATTTTAGCTTTTTTTGAAGTGCGTATACTGAATATATTTGTGCTATTCTAAATAATGGATCAATCAATTTTAGGTGAGTATACTGAAATCCTGGAAATTTTGAAGTGGGTATACTCTGTATAACCTGCGTTCTATGCAGACTACACCACTGAGTAGGCCTATATTGTATACAGGTTTGGGGGGTTACCTTGCGACTCAAAACAGCTAAAACCAACAAAAAATGGAAGGGAAAAAAAAGAGGAAATTATGTCACCGAAACATTTCTAATACAGGAATCACCAGATATCATTCTTTTGAATAGAAAAGAGAGAGAGAGAGAGAGAGAGAGAGAGAGAGAGAGAGAGAGAGAGAGAGAGAGAGAGAGATTGGGTTTGGCGTTATATCATGACTTGAAACTGCTAAGAAAAAAAGAGAGATGAAACAGAGAAATTAAGTCACAGAAAGAACAACTACATTTGTAATTCAGCAACCATCAGGTATTATTCTTTTAAATTGAGAAGAGGAAGGGGGGTGTAGAGAGGTGGTGGGGTACGCTAGTTAATGATAAATCTGATGTGAATAAGTTAGGGGGGGGAGGGTGGTGAAAGTGGCAGTGGGGGTGATGTGAGGATGCGAGGAGGGAAGAGCTGCTGGAAGATGTGAGGAGGAGAGGAGGAGGAAGGGGGAGATGTGAGGAGGAGAGGAGGAAGAGCTGTGGGGGGAAGATGCGAGAAGGTAGTGGTGGAGATGGCGTTGGGGAAATGTGAGGAGGAGAGGTGGTAGAGGGGGAGGGGGAGGGGGAGGAGAAGGAGAAGGAGGAGGAGTTGGTAAATGGGGGAGGAGTGAGACGGAGGTAGTGGAGAGGTGTGCGCAGGAGGAGGAGGAGGAGAGGTAGTTGGGGGAGGAGGTAGTGAGCGAGGTGTGAGGAGGAGAGGTGGTAGTGGGGGAGAAGGAGGAGGAGGAGAGTTGATAGTGGAGGAGGAGGAGGAGGAGAGATGATAGTGGAGGAGGAGAGGTGGTGGGGAGATGTGAGGAGGAGATGTGGTGGGGAGAGAAGGAGTAGGAGCTAGCTAGGAGGCGGTGGAGAGATGAGATGAGAGGAGAAGAGGAGAGGAGGAGAGGTGATAGTGGAGGAGGAGTAGGGGAGGTGGTAGTCGGGGGAGGTGTGAGGAGGAGAGGAGAAGGAGTAGGAGCTAGCTAGGAGGCGGTGGAGAGATGAGATGAGATGGAGAAGAGGAGACAGTGGAGGAGGAGAAGGAGTAGGAGCTAGCTAGGAGGCGGTGGAGAGATGAGATGAGAGGAGAAGAGGAGAGGAGGAGAGGTGATAGTGGAGGAGGAGTAGGGGAGGTGGTAGTCGGGGGAGGTGTGAGGAGAAGCTAGGAGGTGTTGGGGAGATGAGATGAGAGGAGAGGAGGCAGTAGGGGAGGAGAAGGAGTAGGAGCTATAGGAGGCGGTGGGGAGATGACATGAGACGTGAGGAGGAGAAGGAGGTGGTGGGGAGATGTGGGGAGGAGAGGAGGCAGTGGGGGAGGAGAAGGAGGAGGAGCTAGGAGGCGTTGGGGAGATGAGATGAGAGGAGGAGAGGAGAAGGAGGTGGTGGGGAGATGTGGGGAGGAGAGGGCAGTGGGGGAGGAGAGGAGACAGTGGAGGAGGAGAAGGAGTAGGAGCTGTAGGAGGCGGTGTTGAGATGACGAGAGGTGAGGAGGAGAAGGAGGTGGTGGGGAGATGTGGGGAGGAGAGGAGGCAGTGGGGGAGGAGAAGGAGGAGGAGCTAGGAGGCGTTGGGGAGATGAGATGAGACGTGAGGATGTGAGGTGGTGGGGAGATGTGAGGAGGAGATGTGGAGAAGCTAGGAGGCGGAGGGGAGATGACATGAGAGGAGGAGAGGAGGCAGAGGGGAGTAGGAGGCATTTGGGATATGAGATGAGATGTGAGGAGGAGAGGAGACAGTGGAGGAGGTGGAGGGGAGATGTGCGGAGGAGGAGGCGCTGGGGAGATGAGATGAGGCGTGAGGAGGAGAGGAGGAGGAGGAGTGAGGAGGAGAGGTGGTAGAGGCGAGGAGTGGAGGAGGTGGAGGGGAGATGTGCGGAGGAGAAGGCGTTTGGGAGATTAGATGAGACGTGAGGATGTGTGTATGGTTTGATTAATGGAGCAGGCCTCGAGCTTCCAGAAATAGCTGCCTGCCTGGTCCCAAGGTGATGTCACCGCCACTCAGCAAATCTCTCTCAGCCAGCAGCACTCCTATATACACACACACACACACACACATACAAACACACACACGCGCGCACACGCACACGCACGCACGCACGCACGCACGCACGCATGCGCACACACACACACTCAGACACACACACAGGCATGCACGCACGCACGCGTGCATGCATGTCACACACACACACCTCTTTTTTCCAGTTGCTACTCCAGAGGCGCGGACACCACTTCTACCTTCACCGGACGTTTGTGGTTTCTGAAGTAAATGATAAATGTCTGCAACACTGTTAATGCTCCCAGTTGTTAAATAAAATGGCACAATGGTGTGTCGGACAGTGTTGCGGACATTTACCATTTACCTCAGTTATTTTGATTTGTACAGCACCTGTGCCACTGATGTGCATGCATTCTCTGCTTTCTTGTTTGTGGTTAAACTGGTCATCAGGAGTAATTCACGTCCCATTTCTGACACTGACTATTGCAACACTGTTAATGCTCCCAGTTGTTAAATAAAATGGCACAATGGTGTGTCGGACAGTGTTGCGGACATTTACCATTTACCTCAGTTATTTTGATTTGTACAGCACCTGTGCCACTGATGTGCATGCATTCTCTGCTTTCTTGTTTGTGGTTAAACTGGTCATTTATCAGAAGGAATTCACATCCCATTTTTGACACTTGCAATTGTCTTCCCTGAACAGTTTGCTCCACGGCTGCACGCAAGTAGCAAGAATCAAGTTTACAGCAGACAGACAGACAGACAGACAGACAGACAGACAGACAGACAGACAGACAGACAGACAGACAGACACACACACACACACACACACACACACACACACACACACACACACACACACACACACACACACACACACACACACACACACACACAAACAAACACAACTCTTAATTCCAGTTGCTACTCCATGCAAGCATGCAAGCAGCAAGAATCAAGATGACAGCAGAGTTGGACGATTCGAGTTTGTGCAAAGAATCAATATAACATCCATCCAGCAGGCAGGCCTGAGTGAGCCACTGAATTGAATTTCTGGACAAATCTGAGCTTTCGTAGAATCATGATGGCAGATTAACATCCGCCATTGGGAAGAAGAAGCTCATTATCCTCTTATTACTATTCTGGGGCCCCAGCCAACGGTCAATATATATCAGAGTCATATATCCAATTACTGCTGAGATGCCAGAGTTAATGCAGCATAATGCACATTGTATTGCTGTTAATTATACAGGATTCAGAGTGGATTTCAGTAGTATGCAGGGCCACTGACAGGAAGGGACAAAGGGGCAAGTTGTCTCGAATCCAGGGAGAAAGAGGGCCCCAAATTGGGTTTCCATTACATTGTACAGTATGTATTGGATCGGGGGGCCCTTTCAGATGACTTTGTCCTGGGCTCAGCAAAAGCTGTCAGCGGCCCTGGTAGTATCTATTGTATAATAATGATAATAATAATAATAATAATAATAATAATAATAATAATAATAAATGATAAAGTCATTGTTCTTATTATTTTTATTATCTTATTATTGGATGTGCAATGGAGAAAGCTTTATTAAATGTCATATTTTTGGTCAAGAGCACGGGTTCAGGTCGTGGCAGATAGAATTCATCATTGTAGGGGATGAATTCAGATGGATTAGATTAGACCACTTTTCTTTTTGCACACATTTGAAAAAGTGTTCCTATTTACCTGAAATGACCCCTATTATATAAAAACAGCAAGCAAAAGGGAACAAGCGACACTCTAAAGGAGTCTAAGGAAGACTATCTTGGACCCTTTTCTTCTCTAACTGCATAGAAGTGGATCATAGCCCAACAGCAGGGCTGGACTGGTAATCTGGCATACAGGGCATTTTCCCGGTGGGCTGACAGTCCTCAGTAGGGTCTGATGCTGTTGTTTGGCTGTTTGTTTGTTTTGATTTTACTTAGAGATCGGCCCTCAAATTTGATGCAGTGGACTCATTGGCCCATAAATAATGCAGATAGAACGAGAATATGATGAAGACTGTGAAGTTGAAACGTAATCCAGCCATGAAATAATAAAAGAAAACAAAAAGGATTTTATAAGTGAGTGGACCTCTCTCACTTCGTCACTATAGTGGATGGATCTAATCATAACATCATGGAGAAAAAGGGACTCTGTGGTTTATGTATATATAAATACAAAATAAGACACAGAGACGTCACACACAACATTGCACCTCTGAATACGTATATGTATATGTGCAATGTTGTGTGTGATGTCTTTGTGTCTTCTTCTGTATGTATGTATGTACTGTATGCTACTTGACAACTTAATTTCCTACGGGATCAATAAATTAACTCTACTCTACTCTACTCTACTCTACTCTACTATGTCAACAATACCTGGGCTGTATTACCATCCCAGTCCAGTCCTGCTCATTGCCCAACACCCACCGTAGGCTTCTTCAAGAGAAGCTAAAACAAAAGCACCAGTAGGTACAACGGAGAACAAGACGAGTCGAGGACACAATGTACTGCACTTGAGAGGAGTAAAAATAAAACGTGTCATCTCAGCAGAATTGGCTCTTGTGGTCAGGCTGCTCAAGCTACCGCGAGCAGGCAGGAAGGAAGGAAGGAGCCGGCGATAGATAGATAGTGTGTCCTAATGAAATGATATCAGTATCAGGTGATACACTATTGTCCTCCTATACTGCTCTTTATTACTTTCTCTCTTCATTTCATCCCCTCATTTTCTGTTGTCTCACTTACTCCCTTCTCCTCTCTCTCTCTCTCTCTCTCTCTCTCTCTCTCTCTCTCTCTCTCTCTCTCTCTCTCTCTCTCTCTCTCTCTCTCTCTATCTATCTATCTATCTATCTCTCTGTCTATCTCTCTGTCTCTCTCTCTCTCTCCCTCCACTCTGTGCATATGTGTGGACTGTGTGCAAATTGTCATGTTATGTTGTATGGGTATGTGTAATGTGAGTGAGTACTGTATGCTGTGCAGTGATTGTTGAGGCCCAAGACAAATTTCACCCTGGGGACAATAAAGTACACTCTAACTAACTCTACCTCTAATATTAATGTCCACAGACACTGTATGGTGGTAGTGTAGGGTTACTGTGGTATTTTTTATGTCCAGGTGTTATCTCCTCATATCGCTTTGCAATATGAGGAGGCGGATCGGGGAGAACTTAAAAAAAAAAAAAAATCCTGAAAATGCAGGAAAGAAGGTTCTGTGCTGTTGCTGTACAGCACCATGATTCACAATGCAGCATGACCCACTGTGGCCTGGCCCCATTTAACGCCTACACACTCTGCTTCTGTTGCAGCAGCGCTGTGGTCTGTGTGGGCATAAGAGCCTTCATATATACCAGGGTTTCCCAAACTGTGGTGCGTGCACCCCTGGGGGTGCGCGGCCTGTCACCAGGGGGTGCGCGAGCTGAATAGAGCAATGGTGGATATGTGTGTTTTTTTTTAATCCAGCATTAATGAACGTCAGGTAGTTTTAATTGTTTGATGAATTGAAAGTGTAATTTATAACTCATAGACTTGTCATGCAATAAGTTCCATTGTAATGATGGCAGAAAAAAACATCTGATTGGAAGTCGGGATTACCCAAAATGTGCGGTGGTGCAACATTCGCTTAGGGGGTGCGCGGACCACATTGAAATGTGAAAAGGGGTGCGCGGGGAAAAAAGTTTGGGAACGGCTGATATATACTGTCCTACACACAGGGCCGGATTAATGCACAGGCTACTTATGGCTGCAGCCTAGGGGTCCATACCAGCCAGGGGGCCCCTGATTGGCCAAAAGTGAAAAATGGCAGTATTATGACAAGATGCAATATTGAAAAATTCATCCGTTGTGTTGAGTATAGTTGACTATCCTTAAATATACAGTGTCATTATTACAAGCTAGGAATTGTCATGAAATTTGGCTTGCGGGGGGGCCCCCACAGTAACCTGTGGCCTAGGGGCCCCAGACCATCTTAATCCTGCCCTGCCCTTCAAAGGCTAAGTGCAGTAACTACACCAACATTGAAACTAAGGAAAAAAGACCGTCCAAGCCTTGATATTACTGTAGTAGTAGTAATAATAATACTTTCGCTTTATATAGCGCCTTTCAAAACACCCAAGGACGCTTCACAGAGTGTTGTGTTGGAAAGTGTGAGTGTGTGTGAGTGTCAGTGTGTGAGCATGTGTGTGTGAATGCATGTAAGTGAAAGTGCTTGTGGAACTAGCAGCCATAAGCTTCCAGGAAGAGATGTGTCTTAAGGTGTTGCTTAAACATGGCCAGTGAAGGGGCACAGTAGTAAAAGTAAATTCATTCGTGTAAGTACAACACTAGCACATGATATTACGCACATTGCTGTTACACCATTTACTCCACTGTACCTGATAGATAAACTGTGTTGTTACTGAAAAACACAAAAACACCTAACAAGGACCCCCCCAAAACTTGATCCAACCACAGCAGAGTTAGCTGAATGTAAGACAAGTACACAGGTCTACTGGTTACTCAGATAAATTGCCTATGTCGGAAGGAAACTGTGTGTATTTTTTTCCCCACTTTTACTTTTGACATTTACTACTTGACTTCTGGCAACATGATGATTGTAGTGCCTGAGGTATGTTGGCACCAGATGTTGTCTCGTTGTGTCTCGTTGTGTCCTTTATTGCATGTTTGTGGTGGACGCATGCAGACATTCAGTAGACCTACAGGGGCCTCGGATGTTGACTGTCAATAGATAGACTGAGGCTGCTGTCCTTAGCTTGCTTCCTCTTTTCAAAAACAGCCATTTTGTTTCTTGATGTGTGGAAAGTTGGAAACACTTGCATTGGGGAAACGTTCTAGAAAGTCATACTAATTAACGTCTGTCTAAAAAGAAAGTACTTCAGAAGTGTCAAATTCACAGGTACACGGCTGCACGCTGTGTGAAAGTATATTTAGTCTGAGGGGCTGAACCCCGTCATCTGGTTGGTGTTACTGAGCTATGCTAATGTGGGGTTCATGTTATGTGATAATAGGCTCTTTTCCACTGCTGGTTTTCTGGTAGGCCTACAGCTCGACACAGCACGACTCGGCTGCCACTTTTTGCTTTTCCATTGGGCACGACACAGCACAATCGTAAAGCAAAATGTGGCGGCAGATTCACGCTGTGTCGAGCTGTAGGCCTACCAGAAAACAGTGGAAAAGAGGCTAATATGTAACGACGCAGAACATATAACTTACGTAAAAGCCCCTTTTATATACATTTGCTGTTACCTGTCCAGGTGAAACATGGGTGAGATATAGGGATGTCAACTACAAGAAAACTTTGTCTAACAATTTGTTTTTCACTTGTTTACAGCTCGTGTAAGTGTCGTGGTCATCAAGAGGGTTGTCCTGCCTGAATTACAAGTCCTCTTGCTGTTGTAGCACCTGAAAAATTGATGAGTTAGCAGCCCATTATTTTAGCCATGCTCCATGTTTAGCTCTAGCACTGCTCCATAGAGGTAGCATGCAGGTCGAGAGTTTTCCTTCGTTATTGTTGCAGTGTAGACATGTTTTACACAATGGAATTTCCACAATGGAATGTCTCTGAGGAAGATTCCATACTATGCTATGCGGTTAATAAAATGGGTGCATGGGAAACTTGTGGGGATGAGTCAGCATAAATTGACCAAGACTAACTGCTTCCATTCCTCAACACCTACAGTAAGCAACCATTCTATACTTTATTCAGTAGGCTACTGGCGTTAACATGGTCTTCAGTATTCAAATAAATAAACAAATTGCACAAGCACGATGATGAGAGAACATACACGCATATACAATAAATAATATCAAATAAGCATTAGGGTCGTTTCTTATAGTAGGACTATAAAATACATCACTGACAAATATGCAATCAAGCCCATTTGTCACCCAGTCATGGCCTTTATCAGTGGTCCTATCCTCAGGACTATTCTTTCTGTAGGCTACCTACAGTAGGTTACATGGGATTTTGGCTTTTGTGCTTGCCTGAGGTGACCTTGCAGTGCAGGTGCTTTACCGTTAGTCTACCAATAGAGGGCGACCGTGCCCTGCACTCTTCCTTGCCGTGAGCCTGCATCGACCGCTGCCGATAGTTTCATGGAATGGAAGCACCAGACGGCATTTGCAGGGAGGGGATATACTGTGGGCTATAAATATATGTTGTGTTTTAAATAGGAAAAAAGAAAATAAAACATGTTTAACTATTTTATCCACAAAGTAGGCCTACATCATATAGGCAACCCGAATTTAATGTAGCCTTTTCAAGGCCTAATGAGCGGATGGTCTTTGGAAAGATAAGCGACCTTTAAAAAAAACTAATGAAGAGAATCCAGACTACAGAAAACATGAGTGAAAAGAAAACGTGCATGCTGATGCTGTTGTTTTTCTACTCCGTCAACTAGGACCGCAAACAACACCTTCCCATTGTTACATATCATATCAATGCTCGCTGCGCCCTGGACGCGCGCGTGACCCTGACCACTGGCATCTGTGTCCATCTCTCCCGGGAAGATCTCGGCACAGCACTCTCCAGGGCATCATCGCACGCGCAGCGGCAGCGGTCACTGCAGCAGTCCTGCTGAGGAGAGCAGAGGTACCGAACAAAATCCACCGACTGCGTGGGAACCATGTAATCTTCCAAAGTGACTGACAGTTACGCGCGCGCATGCACGCACACACAGCCTTCACCCTCGCGTCTGATGGGCGCGGGCGAGAGACAAGGGCGCTGGAGTGTGGCGGCTGTCGTCGTGTGCAGGTACTTTTCCGTCACCGATGACGTCGGTGTGGAACGTCCGCAGGCATCCTCAATTTAGAAGCAGAGCGGCAGCAAGCACACGGTGCAATCTTAGCGCCCTGCCTGCTCTCGTATGCATTGTAACTATTTTTAGAGAGTGTATATACGTACCCCCGCTCCCAGCTTGCTAATTCTGTCGTCATCCAACGCGGTGTATGTGTGGACTTTATTGTCCAGTCTTTCACAAGTGTATTTCTCTCCACCACCCACCACCTCTCTCACACACACATACAGTATCTACCGTGTGTAATGTTATGTCATGCACACATGGCTACTGCGTCACAGATGGTGAGTCCTGGGGGTGACCTTCCTGCATGGCACATTGGTGATGGTAACCCCTCTCCTCCTTAATCAGTCCGCATCAGCTGTTCCATGCGTGGCATCAATATGTCCGCTGTACAGCAGGCTACAGAGGGCAAAGAAAAGACTTTCAGAATGTCAGATCCCATACGTCTTGGCTGGCTGTCTGGTGGGTGCCATGGGTGTACAGCACTTTTAGATGTGGATGTAAGGGACATGTAACCTGGTCCTGACCATCCCATAATACTACCATGTCATTCTTGGTGGAAGTAGGCTACGTAGGATGGCACGCGACTCTAGGGGACATGTCCATATCACCTTTGAAATAAACCTAGCTGGTCCCCACCACTGTTTCACAAACATAATGCAAAGATATCATACCCGGACAGTTTGAGATTTGAATGTCCACACCACTTTCCAAGCCGAACGTACACCTTTGGGTGGAGCTGTCAGTGATGGGAGAGAGGGGAGGGAGTTCAGCATCCTGACGGGAAGTATCCAAAGAGCCTGGTTCAAATAGTTGGCACAAGACCAGGCTAGATTAACCTTGACCACTGTAGCTGATTGTACGGTCAGAGGCGCAGCTTGTCACCAGGCTAGGCAGGCAGCCGCTTGGGGCCCCCAAGCCCCTATAGAGTGAATAACGGCTCAAACTTTACTACAGCAGTGGCCATTTTGCTTCAAATGTTCATTCCTTTGTATTTTCGCTTGGGGCCCCTACTTAGCCCTGGAATCGCCTCTGTGTACGGTAGCCTACATAGGGCCCATAATTTGCTGCTACGCCCCTGTTGTCACGTCACCACCCGAAGGTGACAGAGTCATTCTATTCTCCTGTCATCCTGCCAGGATGTAGTCTTCACAATGACAAAGACAAAAAGCATAAATATAAAGGAAATGGAACACAATTTGTTTAATTTACCCTGAGTCATATTCTCCTTTCATCTGGCCGTAACATGAGGTCATTCGTCCATCTATCAAACACAAATGCTAAATCGGCGGAATATATGGGAAATCATGATGTCATTGTGCAATGAGAGACAATCCCTACATCTTCATCCATGCCTTGGGCAAGGCACTTAACCCAACATTGCTCCAGGGACTGTAACCAACACCAGGATGTACACGTAGTATTCATAATGACAAAAGACAAAAGCATAAACATTAAGGAAATTCATTTCATACCCTGAGGACCATAGCACCCTGTGCATCCATACTGTGGTCCCACTTTCCTGCCACACGAGGAAGAACACAAGCAGCCTGCACTCACACACACACACACACACACACACACACACACACACACACACACACACACACACACACACACACACACACACACACACACACACACACACACACACACACACACACACACACACATGCTGAGGAGTAAAACTCAGAGGCTGAAAAAACTCAGGGCATGGGCTTATACTATAGTAAGCAATGAGAAGAGAACAATAGAGTTTCTAGGAGACATAGGCTGCTAGGCTACTGCCCTACAAAGGCAGAGTGCAGTAACTACACCAAATGCCTTCAAAGCCTTGGTCAGAGAGAGTAGAGAGAGAGAGATGGCCCATTGGTTCCATTGGCCCATTGTTTCCTGGTTCTATTATGGCCCCCCTTAGGCAGACCTAGGCAGACCTAAGGACTGTTCTATTCATTGTGACACGCCCCTTTAGGCAGACCGGAACCTGGTCGCGTTAGGTGCCCATAGAAACCTATTATGTTGGCATATCTCTATATACTTAAAGATTCTCTGCCTTGGTATTAGGTTGGATATTGTAGTTACTACATAGTAATCTCTAAAATGGGACACATGTGAACCATAAGGCTTTGTCACAAGATAAATGAAGACCATCTCCTCTCTGAACTCAATTTGAACAAAAAAATATGACTAGTTACTGCACTTTGCCTTTGTAGGGCAGTATACCTCAGTGGGAAACCAGAAACACCCAGTACATGCAGGTAGTCAAAGAGGGTGGAGTGATAAAGACGCTTCGAAACCCAGCCACCCAATGCAAAAGTGTGTGCTCAAGTTGGGTCTCCTAAGGGGGCGTTGTCCCCTCCTTCTTCTTCTATTTTTGAGGCGCTTGCAAGAGAAGTGTGCTACCGCCATCTACAGCGCTAAGGGGACTCCATTTATTCTCAACCTCAGGACTCCAAAGGTCTCCTAACCGAAGTTCTCCTAAAGGGGCGTTCACCCGACAGAAAGTGGAGACCAGAAAAGAACTGAAATGACTTATCTTTGTCTATAAGATCTCTGCCGTAGTAGCACAGATCCGTGTGCATTCCAATATGCGACCTTGCGTCCTCCACTGCTTGTGGCCTCACGTTTGCTGATGCCCCGCCTCTATGGAGAAAACGTGGAGAAAAAAGTTTCCCCGCTGTCAGCCTAGCCATAGCAATGTTTGGGGGACTATTCTTCATTCACCATCCAGTTCGCAAATTAGAAAATTACTTAGAAATTGACCTTTTGTGAGATATTGAAATATAATGCTTTTGTCAGTGATGTCATCACGGTATAGTACTTCCTGGTACAAGGCCACAAGCACAAGTGGAGGACGCACGGTCGCATATCGGAAGGCACTCACTGATCGGCTCTCACAGAGGCTTCATCCTTCTCTCCTTCCTGCTTCCTGCTCCTCCTCCTTCTCTCCTTCCTCTTCCTCCTCCTCCTTGGCCACAAGCACAAGTGGAGGACGGCAGGCCGCATATTGGAATGCACACCTTCTCTCCTTCCTACTTCCTGTTCCTCCTCTGCAGTGCAATGCAGCTATACTGTAGGGACAAGGTGACTCCTGCACTGCCCAGCCCACCTCCTCCACGTCTCCCCTGCATGCCTTCCTCCACTAGCGTGATTAGCCAGCTAGCTAACAACACCAGGTTGCCCTCACCTCTGTGTGTCTGTATCAAGTATCAACAGACAATTAAAATCTCTTTTTTGGAAATGCGACAGAATGTATAGGGTCATCACAGTAGAGTCGTTCCACAAAACTTGAAGCAGCCCTGTCCAGTTTAATCTCACAGAGTCACTGAACTGCGAAATTCTCAGCTGAGACACACTATACTTGTACAAGCCCAGCCACTCAGACAAACAGACAGACAGACAGACAGATAGATAGTGTGCGTGTGCGTGTGTGTGTGTGTGTGTGTGTGTGTGTGTGTGTGTGTGTGTGTGTGTGAGTGTGAGTGTGTGTGAGTGTGAGTGTGTGTGTGTGTGTGTGTGTGTGTGTGTGTGTGTGTGTGTGTGTTGTGATGACATTCAGATTGCTCCAGGAGGGCATATCCCCCCCCCCCCGTCAGTTTACTGTACACACTATAGTCTTTGTCAAACTATAATCTTGCCATCAGACTCCTCCCATGTCCTGCCGAGGGTGTGTGTGTGTGTGTGTGTGTGTGTGTATGTGCGTGTGTGCGTGTGCGTGTGTGTGTGTGTGTGTGTGTGTGTGTGTGTGTGTGTGTGTGTGTGTGTGTGTGTGTGTGTGTGTGTGTGTGTGAAAAAAAACGTTCATGCTCTCTTCCCAAGGTCAAGCAAGGACTGTATAGCCCCTGACTTATTCTGAATTTATGAGTCTTGATTTAGCAGGAGCTTTGAGGGATAGATCATAGACAAAACAAAAGGAAAAACCTTAACTGTTATTAAGCATTTACACCTTTCACCTCATGCACCAACCCAGAGAGGGATTTGGATATGTAGGCTAGCGGTTCCCCTCTGCGGATGATGCACACACAGTGCATTTAATTTGCAGTGTCCACTAAACACTCCAATACTGTGAATGTTCAAATTAAACCCTCTGAGTGTTAAATTATCACCGCAAACTTCACTGTGTAGTAGCACAGAAACTGACTAAGATATTCTGCCCTACAAAGACAAAGTGAAGTAACTCCGCCATCATTGAAAAGGAGCAAAATTCCTTCAAAACCTTGGTGATAGTTATTGTAGTTACTGTAAATTTGACATAAATTGTCAATAAATTGTGGGGGTAGGGGGGCGCTGGCAGGTGGGGGGCCCTTGGCTGCAGCGATATCTAGCCTGTGGTGGGGGCCCCCTGGCAGGTGGGGGCCCCTAGGCTGCAGCCATATCTAGCCTGTGGTGGGGGGCCCTAGGCTGCAGCCATATCTAGCCTGTGGTGGTGGGGGCTAGGCTGCAGCCATATCTAGCCTGTGGGGGGGCACTAGAATGCAGCCATATCTAGCCTGTGAGGCCCCTAGGCTGCAGCCATATCTAGCCTGTGGAGGCCCTAGGTGGGGGGCCCCTAGGCTGCAGCCATATCTAGCCTGCGGGGGCCCTAGGCTGCAGTCATATCTACCCTGTGGGGGCCCTAGGCTGCAGCCATATCTAGCCTGTGGGGGCCCTAGGCTGCAGTCATATCTACCCTGTGGGGGCCCCTAGGCTGCAGCCCTATCTAGCATATGGTGGGGCCCCTGGCAGGTGAGGGCCCTATCTATCAGCCATATCCAGCCTGTGGGGGCCCATATCTAGCGTACATTAATGCGGCCCTGATAGGATGAACTCCTCCCTGCATGAGCCTGCGTCTCAGTAAAGGTGACCCAGATTGAGGTACGGTGGACGGTACGGTACTGCGTGTTCCCTGCTACTGCGTGTTCCCTGCTACTGCTACTACAGTGGGAATGAATGGGCCATGGTGGCCTGGTTCTCCCTCTCCTCTCCTCTCCTCTCTACTCCAGTTGGACACTTACTCTTAAAGTCCTAGGATGCTAGACACGTCAGACTCAGCATTATCTAAACATCGGTAACACTTTGCTTTATTCCGGGGTGATATGTATGACATTACGGTGTCATAACAGTGTCATAATACAGTCATGGGCGTGTCATAACCATTATGTCAATGTCATGAACATCTTATGACTTTTATTGTTAAGTGACATTTGGTTTTGGTGAAGACAGCGCAAACAATGTCAACTTTTCATGACCATACAGGTAAAACGTTTATGACATTGACATAATGTTTATGACTCATCTATGACTGTGTCATCATGACACTGTTATGACACTTGTCATGGCATGCGTATGACACGGGCATAAAGTAAAGTGTAACCTAAACATCTAATAACACATGAAGGAATGATATAAATAGTTGAGTTATTGTAGCAGTATAGAGTTATTGTGTCTGTTGGTGTGTATGATGTTTAAATGTGTTTATAATTCCATTGTTTATACAGTACACGCCACTGTCCTGTCAAAAGTAAAGACACAAAAAGCCTTGAAAATATTTTTTTTGAAATAATACATTGCAGTGGTCTTTAGCATTAGCTAATGGCATGTATTTTTTTTGTCCAAAATTCCTCCGTTTTGTGCTGTTTTTGATGTTCCAACCGGTCTTACAGAGAGAAGGGAAAGGGTTACTTTCTACTGTAATACCAAAGGTTTTGGTGAATAAAAATGCTTTACTGCTCCTGGTTTGGGCTACTCTATTCTAGAGGAGGGGGGCTGATAAGAGGCATGTCCACCATGCTCGAATAGACTACCAGCATTCATAGCATGTTTTCGGTCATAGCACAGCACACCAAATAGAATAGCACACCAAATAGAATAATGGGTCTCTGAATACAGGTATTCAATCACATTGTTTACGCTTTTCTTATTCACAACTTGTTCCATCTGTTTTCTTTCATTAACAGGTAGAGACGGTAAACAAAATTGGTCACAGAGAGCATTCTGTCTGACAGACAGAGCAAGTAGCCTATGTGTCTCCCAATGTGACAATTACGCCTAGAGTAAAATGGTTAGATTAAGGAAAGTTTCATTGCAATCATATCGTGGTGATAGCCATGCAACACACATTAGAACAAAAGCACAAGTCTAAGTCTACCTAAAATCTCTTTTAAAAAAAGAAAAAAAACAGCTTGATGTGACATCACAGCTACCCTTTAACAAGTAAGCTTCACTTCTCTCGTGTTGTAATTAGCATCAATTAGCATCGTGGCCTTTCCATACACTCCAGAGAATAGCCAGTCTGTCACATACACACACACACCACAGACACCCCAGTTCCTGGCTGTTACCATGACAACAGAGGCAATGACTCAGCTAAGCTTACTCTTCTTAGAATGCCCGCCCGGCTTCAGTTCCGAGCACCACCACATTCTCAAAGGAAAGGCGTGGAATCTAAGGGGAGGAAGGAGCCCACTCAGTCCCCCAAAAAGATGACGTGTGCTCGCTAGCTACAGAGGGAAGTCATGTCATGGTCACACAAAAAGCTTTTCAGGTTGTGTAAGAGATCATTGAAAAGCCCTTAGGATGAACGGTATGGGTTAATAAGCTAGGCTACATGCTGTCTCTTTTTTGCAACAAATATACTCAGGCTAGGCCTACATGTTTAAGAAAAATGTTGCTAAAATGCTAATATGTGTACAAGACAATTTGACGATGTGAGAATAGATTGTGCATATGTGAGGTGTTTTCTACTGTAAGAAAAAATGGGATCAAATAGAATGGCTTTTATTGTCATTATACATGTACAAATGCTTGGATGGACATTGGAGGTTGGGTTGTCACACTTTACACATACGAGGAGAATTATACATGGGACGTAACTGTACGTTATGCAAAGGACGGCTCAGTGTGCCATGTTGAGGGAAAGGATGCCATGTGACCAGGGTTGCCAGATGTGTCCGATCATTTCCAAAAAAATGCTCAAAAGTCGCCTGGAGGCACGAAATCCCGCCCAAAATGAATCAAATTGTATTGAATTCAAGGGACATAAATGTACAGGAAAAACTCGCCCAATAACTGTTTTTAACCATTTTCACATGCAGATGGCCATTCTACTGTAAGCAGCCCACTTGGGTGGGAAATCTGCCACCCAATCTGGCAACACTACATGTGTCTGTAGATTCCAGTCTCTGATGTGCATAGTGTCCCCTGATTGTGTTTGAGATATAGGCTTACCTCTACAGTAGCTTATAGCAGCGGCTCTCAGACTTTTTTCTGTGGGGACCATCTTTTGGACCTAAGAATGTTTTTGTGACCCCCCTCCCACCCCGCACATTCTAGGGCATTTGATTTTGTCCATAATTCATATTGCTCAATTTTCCATTGTAATTTGTCTACTAATAGGCCTGAATACTGTTACAAACCAATTTATGGAAAGTGGTAGCTGCTAACCTGTGGATTTGTGTGTGTGTGTGTGTGTGTGTGTGTGTGTGTGTGTGTGTGTGTGTGTGTGTGTGTGTGTGTGTGTGTGTGTGTGTGTGTGTGTGTGTGTGTGTGTGTGTGTGTGTGTTGGGGTGTGTGTGTGTGTGTGTGTGTGTGTGTGTGGGGGGGGGGGTTGTTGGGCATGTCTCTAGTCTTAATGTAATGTATTACAGTACTGCTTATACTTATGGACCTTGAGTCTGTGAAATAAAGTGTATATACAGTATTATGCTGAATGTTTTAGCTGTTCACCTTCAGACCCACAGTTTGGGAACCGCTGGCCTGTAGTTAGCACTTGAATAGCTGTATCCTGTGTGGAGCCCTGAGGGAAACATTACCTGGTGTTGAGAGATGTTCTAATCACGTATCCGGACGGGACAGGACACACCATGCGTACCCAAGAGATCCAGAGAAGCCAAGATCATACAAGGTGACCTTGACAGGGTGCTGCTGCGTAAAAAAAGTTGTGCAGTCTCTTTTAATCATGCTTTAGGCACAAGATAATAAAGGCTTTTTCAATTCACTTGGATTGCCTGGATTATCACTTTTTTGTTGAATTTACTGACCCCGTCATCCAAGAGCACCCAACATACTTGAGAAGTATAGATATGGCTGCAGCATAGGGCCCCCACCTGCCAGGAGGCCCCACAGGGTAGATATGGCTGCAGCCTAGGGCCACCACCTGCCAAGTGGCCCCCACAAGCTAGATATGGCTGCAGCCTAGGGGGCCCCACCTGGCAGGAGGCCCCACAAGCTATGTAGATATGGTTGCAGCCTAGGGGCCCCCACCTGCCAAGTGGGCCCTGATTGGCCAAAACAGAAAAATGGCAGAATTCTAACAAGATGCAATATGGTTGTGTTGTGTACAGTTGGTGAACATGTTGTCCTTCATTCTTTGCTCACAATTATGATACTGTCTATGTACATTTGTTGCTAAATTTGCCTTCCCGGGGGCCCACAGCAACCTGTAGGCAAGGGGCCCCTGGCCATCTTAATCCGGCCCTGATGACAAGATCATGTCAGCCTTAAGTAGGGGGTATAAAATAAAGTGTTACCTATTATTCATTTATCAAGATTCGGTTTATAGAGAAATTGGATACAATTTGTGGTGAGGTGCTTAAAAAATGGCTTGCCGCAATGCTTGTTGTCAGGAACAGTGTGTGCTTGTTTTTTTCTATAACAGAACATGTGACATTTCATGGTCAGCATTGCATAAAATGCCACCTTCTGTGTTCATTGAAGACATAACAAGCATGCCACCAGTACACACAAAGCAGCCGGCATCACAATAAATAAATACATACTCTAATACCACAGTTTCTTTCCTTTCTCAAAATACCCACAGAAATCTTAAACTATTTGAAGAATGGATGATAACACAAAGATAGTATCATAGTAATTTTGGTGCGATTGGTAAGGGAGTTTTCAGGACATTTTGTATGTGGACCCAGCACAGGGAGAGAGAGAGAGAGAGAGAGAGAGAGAGAGAGAGAGAGAGAGAGAGAGAGAGAGAGAGAGAGAGAGAGAGGGCAATAGAGCTGCACTGCCTAAGATCCTTGTTGTCATATAAAATACAGACTGTTTACTACTCTTATTTAGCGTAGTAAGCCCCTATGAGACGCACGGACCAAGTGAGCAGTCAGACCAGTTTTAGTGCAAGATAAGTTGCAGACAGGAAAAAAGAGAAGAGACATGCACACCTCTTCACAACTCACGTGTACGCGGGGAAGCCAACAGGGGGGGACAAAGGGGTCACTTGTCCCTGGCCCTGGGAGAAAGGGGGCCCATAATTGGATCCATATTACATTGCATGTATTGGGTTTTGGGGCCCTTTCATATGTCTTTGTCCCAGGCCCAGCCAAAGATGTCAGCGGGCCTGCGTGTACGCGTGTACGCACACGCACACACGCACACGCACGCACGCACGCATGCACGCACACACACACACACACACACACACACACACACACACCTGCATCTGTGCATGTAGTATACAGAATCTTTGTTGTGTCAACTGTGTGCATAGGCCTACTATTAAAAGACTGCTTCTGTAACTTGCTTGGTTCATTGGAGTTTCAAGGGCACATTCAGAAAAGGTATATCAGGCTCAGGGATCTAGCAAACCTTTCACCTACTCTCCAGGTTTCAGACATCTGCACAACGTAGCAATTAGACAACGGATGTGCTTTCTCAGCATGTGACCTTAGGGGTGTCATACAAGGGGCCACTTCTAATGTTATGAAGTCCCCCAAGGGCCGTGTACCATGAACACAAACCAGGGATGCATTTCTCAAAAAAGAAGTTGTTAGCCTGTTCGCAACTTCGGTAGTTGCCAATGGGAAAATGCATTGAAAACAACAAAGTAGCTAATGTAGGCTAGTAAGCAACTTTGGTTTCGAGAAATGCACCCAAGGATTCCCCCTGCACTTTAGGCCTATATTGAAGGCGGCCACCTTCACAACAGACCCTATCTTCACTAGGTCCCCTAACTAAATATAACTTTATTGTATTGCAAATGTAATTTCTATAAATTCTTTTCAAAACATGTCATATTTCATGTGAAAGTGCATAACGTTAAAATTATGTTGAGGGCTGGATAAGATGGCCTTAAGGACCGTAATTGGCCCTGGAGACATAGGTTCCCTACACATGCCTTAAATAGTCTTTCCAATTTTTTTTTTTTTTTTATCAAAGCGAAACGTCTACTCAATGACAAATTAAGTGAAATCGATACAATTGGCAGATATACGTGGCTTATAAGTGGCATATAAGTGTTATCGAGGGGAATTAGTGATCATTTTAAATGGTATACAGTGCAGGAAAGAGGCCCCATCCTTCCTGTAGTATACAGCACAGGAAGTATGGGGGCCCTGGCTCCTTCCTGTAGTATACACCAGAGAGAGTAGAGAGAGAGAGAGGTTCCATTGGCCCATTGTTTCCGGGTTCTATTATTCCTTCCTGTAGTATACAGTGTAGGAAAGAGGCCCCATCCTTCCTGTAGTATACAGTGCAGGAAGGATGTGGGGCCCTCCTTCCTGCACAATTTAAAATGTTCACCAATTCCCCTCCACAACCAGAAGGCCCTATATACAAGGGGTGTCAGCTGATCTAATGGTATACAGAGGCACAGTAGGGCACAGAGAAATCAGTTATTTATTTTAAAAGGCTTGCTTTATCTGAATTTATTATATTATTGCAAGTAGTGCATGTGCACTAAATTGTGCACATTTTGTAGATTACTCTGTATGCTAAACTTGAGCTAAACTCTAAGGTAGCATGGTTGTTTTTTTTGGTGACACTCATACCGGGGCACAGCAAATCAATACCCTGGCACATGCCCCTGTAAAATAGGTCTGAGGCATTTTCCCGGTGGGCCGACAATTGTCAGTTGTTGTTGTTTTTTGTTCGTTTGTTTCCTTAGAGACCAGCCCTCAATTCAAATGGGGCGGTCCCATTGGTCTATATTTAATATACTGCAGACAGCAGACTGAACTATTCATTAATACCATAGACAGAGGCGCAGCTTGTCACCAGGCTAGCTAGACAGGCAGCTGCTTGGGGCCCCTAGATGGTGAATAACAGCTCACATTTTGCTACAGTCGTGGCAAATGTCTTTCAAACGTTCACTCCTTTGACATTTTGCTTGGGGCCCCGGCTGAACCAAGAGTCATCTATGCCGGTCCAGCCCTGCATATACCTTGTATGCAAAACTCAACTTCAATGGAGGGTGAAGAAATAATCTGAACATCATGGGATCTCTGTATTGCAGATCTTCTTCAGAATTAGCATTAGCTAAGCGATGTTGGATTCCAACTGTTCTGCTCAAAAACTTGAATACCATTACAAAAAACATTTATATAATAAAGACCTACTATGGAGGCGGGGGTATGGGGTATGATCCATGTAAGATAATGAAAGTAAGAGAAAGGTGGATGAGTCTAAGACAGGGCTGGACTGGCCATCTGGCAAGTGGGCATTTCCCTGTGGGCCCTGCACCCTCATGGGGCCCTATTTTTCAGAGATGTAAACAAAAAATATATACGTATATATACATGTGTATATATATATATATATATATATTATATAAATATGTTTTAACATTTCTGAAAATAGGGCCCCACGAGGGTGCAGGGCCCACCAGTAAGTCAGTTCTGTACCGCTAATTATGAGTGGCCCTGTTAAGCCAAAAGTGCCCGGGCCCTATTTCTCCCCTAGTCCAGCCCTGGTCTAAGATGGATGTTTCCAATTAATACGCAGTATTCAGAGTTTACGCATCAGTGTACAAGATCAACAAAATTAAAAGCCCTTGTCTTGAACAGAGGATGGATGGATGATGCACTGCCAATGCTTCTCTCTGTGGCTGAGTGTAACCAGAGACTCTTCTCAAAGGGGGGGGGGGGTGTCCTGTCTTAAACGAGTCTTGCTCAGGGATGCAAAATAAATTTCAGTGTAAATAGATTTCAGTGACAATAAATTATAATCGTATCGAGAACTTCTATGAATTTGATTGTGAGCAGGACATAGATTGTAGCAAGAACTATCCTACCTCACTACTTCATGCGATAGTCTAGTGTAAAATGAAAATTGGCATGTCATGCTGAATTTGTATGAGTACAAATGAAGAGTTCAGATGCAAAACCCCCTAACTCCATTTCTGAAGACCTGCACTTCTATATTTTTAAAGAACCCTGTTGTTGGTTTGGTTTACAATCATGTACTTGATAATACATATAAATAGTTATATTACATGAATAAAATAAAAAATATGCAATTTTGATAGCTTTGTATTAAATACAAATGAATTAAGATTATTTTCTGAAAAGGCACTTAGGGGGTTTTGCATCTGAACTCTTCAAATATACTCGTATATTTGTATGAGTATAAATTGAGATTTAGGTTAAAAAACTGCCAATTCTAATGCTAGGGGGCTGTAAAACTAAACCGGAGAAAACTTTCCGGCAAACTCTCAAGGTTGCGACCTTAAGACGAAGGATTTTACTCTCTTTGGTCATCTCTTTGGCTTTCATGCACCAGTTTCAGACACCCATGCACCAGTTTCAGACGCCCATGCACTGATAATACCCACATCAGTTCACCACTAAAGTCTTGTTCCCACACGTCACTGCTAACTCGCTCAGCGAGTGAAGTCAATCAGGGAGGCGAGTGGGCAAGGAGAGTACAAGTGGGCATATGCCGAATTTAAACTATTTTAACTTCGAGCAAGCGAGTAACCAATTGGAATGCAGAGTTCGGTTAACTGACAGAACTTCTCGCTTGTGCATTGGCAGTTAAAGCCGCGGGAATGCTAAGCGAACATTCCATGAGTGAGTGGCGAGTTGGCGAGGGAGTGAGACGTGAGTTTTGTATGTGAATGAGGCTTAAAGCTACATCCACACCTGACCCATCACTACTAGCTACTCGCTCAGCGAATGAAGTCAAAAGAATAGCCCCATACGACTTTGTTGCTGTCGATCAACATTGACGACGGGCGTGAGCGAGAACTTGTTGTCACAATGTGGGTGTTATTAAATACAGCGCATTTACAGTCGGGCACAAATATGAACCAGACGATGAGCTTGCACCGGTTTGCTCTACTAACACACCACGTGTGAGGGGTGGGGGGACAGGCAGTGAGGAGGAGCTGAAGTGGGGACCTGCGCAAACTTGTGTAGAGGTGTGAGACAAGACCCATATACACACGTGAGTGAGTTGTTGACCATGGGGGCGTGACCTCGGAGGCAGTCCGCAGACGAGCGTTGAAGGGGATAAGCAACTGCAGAGGTTGCAAGATCTGACTGCAGTCGCATTCATCCCGTGATAGTTTGACACCATGTGACATGTCACCTCGTCAACGCAACATCGACGAAATTTCGAAGTTTGACAGGAAATCTAACCGTCATGCAGCATTTTCATCCAGGGTGCATTGCTGTCTAAATGCGCATGCATGCGTTGACGACAACTCGATCGCACCTATTGTCTAACTAATTGCAATGCAGAGTTCAGATGATTGACAGTTAACTTAATGGTAATTAAACCCGCCAGAATGTTTAGCGAATGTGGCTAGTGAACGTCCATGAGCAAGTGTCGAGTAGCCGAATGAGTGAGAGGCGAGTAACACTTTAAGCTACATTCACACACTTTGCTACTACTTACTCGCTTCTAGCTCGTTTGTTTGTCCGCCCCTCGCTCGTGGAATGTTTGCTTACATTCCCGCGGGTTTAACTGTCAATGCAGACGCGAGAAGTTAACAGTCAATTATCTGAACACTGCGTTACAATTGGATACTTGCTTAGTCGCATCGCTCAAAGTTGAAATCCTTGTACCTCGGAATCTGCCCATATAACGTCGCTTGTACTCTCCTCGTCTTTCCTGACCTCGCTTCTCTGGAACACATGAACATTCTATTGACTTCTCTCGCTGAGCGAGTAACTATTAGCGGTGTGTGAGAATGCAGCTTTAACATGATGTGACCTGGTGTGCCATGGGCAGTGTTGCTAGATGTGTCTGACAAAAAAAACGGCGGTAACACTTTCTATGAAACCCATATCTATAGCGCATTATGAGTGCATTTATAATAACTTATAATGCGCATCATAATCATAGTGCGTTATGACTACACTCATAACTCTTCATGACGGAGCATATCAACAGTCACGAATAACAAAAAATCTAGCTTATAATGCATTATAAATCTTAGGGTGTTTTGAATGCTTGTGACTGGTTAAAAACTACAGGCAGTGAACAGGCTTATAATACATTATAACTGTCATGATGCACTATGACTAATTATGATGCGCATTATAAATTGTTATAAATGCGCTCATAATGCGCTATAGATATGGGCTTCATAGAAAGTGTTACCAAAACGCCAAAATGCGCTCAATTCCACCCAAATTCAACAATTTACATTGTCTTCAATGGGCCCAAAACGGCTGAAAAAAAACGCCAAATGGCCAATTTTCCCCGTTTTTACCCGCAGACGCTCATTCCAAGTAGCAAGGAGCACCCGCCCAATCAGGCAACACTGGCCATGGGTAGTAGGCTGGTGCTACTGCTTTCATGAGAACCGCCACCATGTGCTCCAATGTCACTGTTGGTGCACTCAGGCCGACTGAGACCCATGCCAGTGCCGGTTCCCCCACCCAATCGTGAACCGGCTGTCAAGTTCACGCCGCAGAAATTAGCCTTCGCAAACCGAAAAGTTGGTTCGTGATGCAAACTGAAAAATTATGTTTTTCTTTTCAGATTAATCTGGGTAACAGAGTCACATGCGGAAAAGTTCAGGTATGGTCTGATATGTAAGTCTGGTATGAATGCGGGTGGTTCGCAGGTAAGCACTTCAGTCCCAACACCGTTCTGGACGGCATGAAAACAGTATGTGTGGTGCAACCACTCACGTTAACTACTAACCATTCACAAATTATGTTGCAGGCGGCAAAGTATTCTCCATGACATCTCTCCAGTCTTTGTCATGTCTGTCACACAGTGTGAACTTGCTCTCACCTGTGGTCTTGATGTAGACCTACTAGGTTCAAACTTGCATCGGACAGACTTAACATGGTACGACGTTTGTTTGAGATCTTCGAGAAACGGTCAATCTGAGCATGTTATCTGGTTTGACGTAGTACCACTACTATTGCTGCTAAGTAATATACTTACATAGTACCACGCTGGTTCAATGCTTAGCTACATTGTTATTTGAGAAGCGCACCTCAGATCCATTTGTGTTGTTGTTAATGGTGATACATATTCATTTGATGCGCATTGTGTGCATTGTTATCCCGTCTATTGTGAGCCAGAATGGAAAACCACATGTCTCTCTTTAGCTACACTTCATGTAGGCCATTTTGTCTTCATTTTCAGCTTCCAAACTATCGCGGGCTGCGTCCGATCCCGAAACCACGCCTTGTAACCAGTGGCTACCATTGGGCTACACAATGGGCTTGTTTGTGACGGCCCATCCTGCAGCCGTCTGCAGCAAGCACATGCCGACTGCGAAATTACAATGCACTCTGATTAGAAATCGTTTCGACGACGCTGTTGATGGGAGTGACAACTGCTGCGCTGCCATGCAGTAGCTTGTGCCTCGCAGCAGTAGGTGCGATCGACATGTGTCAACGCATGCATGCGCATTTAGACAGCAATGCACCCTGGATGGAAAATGCTGCATGACGGTTAGATTTCCTGTCAAACTTCGAAATTTCGTCGATGTTGCGTTGACGAGGTGACATGTCACATGGTGTCAAACTATCGCGGGATGCATGCGGCTGCAGTCAGATCTTGCAACCTCTGCAGTTGCTTATCCCCTTCAACGCTCGTCGGCGGACTGCCTCCGAGGTCACGCGCCCATGAACTGGTTGGTCAACAACTCACTCACGTGTGGGTCTTGTCTCACACCTCTACACAAGTTTGCGCAGGTCCCCACTTCAGCTCCTCCTCACTGCCTGTCCCCCCACTCCTCACACGTGGTGTGTTAGTAGAGCAAACTGGTGCGAGCTCATCGTCTCGTTCATATTTGTGGCCGACTTTAAATGCGCTGTATTTAATAACACCCACATCGTGACAACAAGTTCTCGCGCACGTGCTTCCGTCAACGTTGGTCGACAGCAACAAAGTCGTATGGGCTTACTGGCATGGGACCTCCTCCATGTTGTCAGTAACCTGTGCTTATTGGCACTCATCTAGCTGACGAGAATTGCGTCTGCAGTCCACATGTTTGAGAGGAAGGCTGTTTCTCAAAGTTAAGTGTGATGCCCGTTGCTAGTACGGGTAACGGCGAGCAGAGGCGATTCTAGGGTCAGGTGGGGCCCCAAGCGAAAATGCAAAAGACTGAATATTTGAACCAAAATCATCACTATTGGAATACAGTATGGGCTGTTATTCACTATCTAGGTGCTTGGGGGCCCCAAGCGGCTGCCTGCCTTGCCTGGTGGCAAGATGCACCTCTGACGGCGAGTACTGTTCCAAAGAGAAGTGTGCTTCAGAATTCTACATAAGAGTAAGAGTATGCACATCCTACCTCTCTGAGAAATCCATGTATGGCCTTCCGATGGTGGTAATGGAAAGATGTTGTCCCTCCTTATCATGAAGGATGCCCATCTCTGATATGGAAAAACGATCAACAAGATTTCATAATTTAAATCTTGAATATGCTTACTGCCATAGGGCACGTTCGTGATGGAGCTGCTTTTGCTTTGAATTTTCTAACCACAATGCATCAAACTGGCAAAGTGTGCATGCATGCTGCCAAGCAAAAGCTGCACTACTTCATCATGATTGTGCCCATAATCTGCATTGTGCACAAATTTCTAACCAGAATGCATTGCGATTTGCCAGGGCAGGGCGCATGTCCACTGTGCAGATTTCTGCAGATCTGTGCAGTTTCCCTGATCATGAACGCACCTATTAACTCAGTGTGAGCAGCCACACCACCACAAAAGGAGAAAACAATAAAAAAAATGGAAATAAACTTTTGAATGTTGAAGAATAACTGATGATGATGACCATGACACTATTAATCATAACATTTATGAACAGTATAGCGGCAAATATAAAGTTAAGCTAAGCTGCGGTAGACAGAGACGACCATGTCTGTGGTTGAGTAGAGCAGGGCTGCTGGCAGCTTTAGCTGGGCCTGGGACAAAGTCATCTGAAAGGCCCCCCCTACCCAATTCATTCAATGTAATGATAACCCAATTATGGGGCCCCCTTCTCCCTGGGCCCGGGACAATTGACCCCTTTGTCTCGTCAGCCCGCCCCTACTCTGTCGGCTTCCCTGGAGTAGAGTAAAAGAAAGGTAAGAAAAAAAGCATGTTTACAAATGAAAGGGGGGCATGTCATGCACCTAAAGGTATATAACAAGCTGTCTGGGTACTTTGGTCAACTTGTCCATTTCACGCTTCCTTTGAGTGGCGACAGAGAGAGGACCCCCATCATCCGCCGTCTCTTACGAGGAATTACGCAGAGGAGAGCGTGTTTGTGATTTGCCAGGTCTGAACCTTCGTTGCTCGGCCAACTTATTGAGAGAGTTGGTGGGCGGATCCACCTAGAGAGTAGGATATATTTTGTGGAGTAGGCGACCAGAAGCCGGGTACTACTCCGCGCAAAAAGGGGGTGCAGGTGCTCCAGTGGCGTTTTGGACACAGACAGACAGGCAGGCAGGCAGGCAGGTGTAGGCAGGCAGGCAGGCAGCCAAGCAAGTGCAGTTGTCAACGCCGGGACGGAAATATAACAAATCAAATACCGATTCACAATGCCGTCAAACAAAGAGGAAGGTGGCTCGTTTCTGTGGAATTCGGAGACGAAGCAATTTCTCGGGCGCACCGGGAGTAGTTGGTGTAAGTATTCATTTTAAATCAGAATGTATACTGTGTGCACGCACTGCTGGTGCTTTTAAGGTAGCCTGCTGGAGGACGCATCGGTATGTGATTTGCGTCGTTAATGTTGGAGTAGTGATGCATTGACAAAACCAACGCCAATCTGCCTCATCACGACTCGATGCAACACCTGTTTGATTTGACTTTGCAGCGGTGCAGGACACGGCGGAGCTTGGCTTCTTACGGCCACTCGAGATTAAAAACTTAACGATGTTAAATGTGTTAGAAATTCTTCAGGGAGATATGATTCAACTTGAAACATGGTGACATTGTGACACTGTTTTAAACGACTGCTTGTCGATTGCTTGAATTATTGAAATGCCCTTCACTGGCTATAATGTAATTCCCTGCGTTCAAGCTTACTCATTACCAATGGAAATATTTGGTCGCTGGTACGGCATGATTTATCCATCTTTCCCCCACAATCTTCCTTGCTTTCACGTGCGCGCTGAATTGCGCCGTTAGTGGATGCGCTGTAGCAGAGGCTCCGATTGCGCAACGACGACTGCCTGACGGATTAATTAAGGAGCGCTTATTTCATTAACTCAATCACACAACGCTGTTAGTTACCAGTAAGGCAATCAGCATTGAAGGGTTAAAAATGCATCATCTTCCAAGGTGAGTCAAGGTGACTTGACCTTCTTGTTCGGATGAGGAGGCTGCATCTCCCCGTCTAATGTTACTGTGAGGCTCTGATGTCGGCGCAGCCAGCAATAGAAATCGAACTGATCAGCTGGCGTTGTCCTCTCCTCCGTCATTTCCAGTAGCTCTAGTCTCGTGGCCCAGTGTCCTAGCAGCCCAATGTCAAACCTCTCTCGTCTCCCCTGACAATGGCATGCAGTGTTTTCTTGGAATGTGGAGAGAGAGAGAGTCCGTTGTAAAGGCAGAACGCCGGATGAAAAGTTAACTGAAACTCTTTGACGTGAACGTGACCTTGAACCTGACCACAGGGACAATAAGGGATTCTAAGAGAAAGCTCGGGTGTTTTGTGGCTATAATCGACATGAAAGCCTTTCAAACTGACACCGAAACACATTAAATTAGATTTAAGCGTAAAGGACATCACCGATTCTGGCAACGTGACTGCTGGTGAAGTAGCCTAGCCTGCGTAGAGTGGATGTCACGACTGGGTATTTTGAGGTTGAAAGGGAGGGAATGGATTATCATGAAAACGCCAATGCCTTCTTACACTGCGTGCTGTCTTCTTATTGTTCCATGTGCCTAGTGTAATGCCACTAGTGTTGCAACGGTGACCTTGGTTGTGGTCTCCGTTTCGTGCGCCAGCAGCACACCTTTGCTGATTCAACGCTCGTCGTGACGCTGGGAATCTAGCGGTGTTGTAATGAGCTGCTCTGTTCAACTGCACAGGGGAGGGCAGCCAGTCACAGGCAGCAACTCACGCTCACATGTCACTGTACCTGCACCTGCATGGTCACATTTCAGACATTAGAGGACAGAATCGTTCACACGGATACATGCATTTTGACAATTAATAATGCAGTTGAAATAATTGAAAGCTGAGCTGAGTCCTCTTGTTTAAATACAGTTCTGCACACTGTCTGTCACAATACATACATGAACTATCACATGTGTATATATGCACAATCATGTATAACTTGAAAGGTACCATTGGTCATTCCATGTTACAGGCTGCCAACAATGTCATTGTCTATCGATGTGCAATGCTCCTAGGCTGCTTTTGAGGGCATTCCTACTGCAGCAGTGGCCATTGCAGTGCTGTGGTGTAGGAGACATATGCAATGTCACCTCTGCAACACTCTGAAAAATTACTTGGTTCACAGAAAACGTCCATAGCTTTGGGTTCAGGTATCAGCCTACCACTGCAGATACAGAACGCCTGAGCACACAGTGAAACCAAAGCTTTTTTGGGTACATTTTGTCATTTTGTCTGTTGAAGGACATTTTTGCAAGGAGGTAGAAATAAAATATGTCTCATCAGTTTTCATTGCAGTAGATATTTTTTTTTTTAGCAACTGTCCCCCAGCTTTGTTTGGAATATAATTACCATATAACCTTCAGAATTCTTTCGAAAGAGAATGGTGTTTGAAGACCTTGTGTTTGGTCAACAACCTAAATGCACAACTCACCACTGAGACCTCACACCCATCTCCTAGATATGATCTGCACACAACAGAAACAGTGCACATTTTGTCCCATGCAGTTAAAATCCTTGTCTCCCATACAGGGCTGGATTAACACACGCGCTAGATAAGGCTGCAGCCTAGGGGCCCCTACATGCCAGGGGCCCCCGATTGGCCAAAAGTCAAAATGTAGCCTACAGAATTGTGACAAAATGTATTATTGATAAATGAATCTGTAATGTCGAGTACAGTTTAAAATTTTGTTAATACTCTCTCCATAGCTGGTAGACATGTTTTCCTTCATTTCTAGTAATTATAACACTGTCTATGCAATTTCGGCAAAAAATTATCTTCCAGGGGGCCCCAGAGCAACCTGTAGCCTAGGTGACCCGGGCCATCTTAATCCGGCCCTTCCATATCACACCCACCCTCCAGCAGATATGATCTAGCCTGATTATCATCAACTTTCAAATCTCTTTGAGAAATGGTCTGACCAAGTGCATAACAATTAACGTTTCCCAAACTGCACGGCTGACCTGCCTCCCTGGGTTTGCTATTGGTTGACTGGTGTCCGACAAAGTGGGTGGAGTTCCCGATTTTTCCGGAGATCAGAAACAATATTTTCATTGCTCTTGGCCTGACTAGATATGATCTGCACATGACGGTTGATCGCCATTACACGCTGAAAACGGGCTCTGTCCGAAACGTTCGTGAGCAAATAAACACAGAAAAACCTGAAGAGTGCCGTCCTTTGCTTCCTTCATTAATTTCTGCACACGACAGTAACATTGCCCCTCTCTGTCCCTCCCATGCAGTAAAAATCTTTGTCTTCTACGTCATCTTCTACGGGTTCCTGGCCGGTATCTTCATCGGTACCATTCAGTGCCTGCTGCTCACCCTCCCCACCTACAAGCCCAAATGGCAGGACCGGGTCGCACCCCCAGGTAAGGACATTACTTTGCTCCTTTTTCACCTTTGCACGACTCACAACTCTCTCCTAATCCACCGTAAACTGCACCGAATAGTTGTCACAGCTCTTCCATCGACTCTTCCTTTCTTGGGCAGGGTCGGATTAATGCACAGGCTAGATATGTCTGCAGCCTAGGGCCCCCCACCTGCCAGGGGGCCCCTGATTTCCCAAAAGGGAAAGATATAAGAATTGTGACAATTTAATACTAGAATATGCATCTGTCATGTAGAGTACAGTTGGTATATTATCCTTAATTCCTAATCATGTCCCCATCTATGTTAATTTGTCATAAAATTTGACTTTCGGGGGGCCTCACAGCAATCTGTAGCCTAGGGGCCCCAGGCCATCTTAATCCAGCCCTGGTCGTGGATTGTTGAATTGTGACACCATGTATTGTTCCTTACATTTACTACTTAGTAATGACTCAGGACCAACTGTCAAGATGTATCACTCATCACGTTTAATGCACAACTGATTCATGTGCCATCGATCCGCCCCAGCCCCCTGCTGGTCATAACATGCCATTACAATTACAAGGATTACCTGCATCTTCATTTGTCAGATGCATTAAAAAACAGACAGCAGTGACATTTGAGTCATCCACCTGTACTGTGGTTACTGTTCTCTGTCTCTCTGTCTCTCTCTCTCTCTGTCTCTCTCTCTCTCTCTCTCTCTCTCTCTCTCTCTCTCTCTCTCTCTCTCTCTCTCTCTCTCTCTCTCTCTCTCTCTCTCTCTCTCTCTCTCTCTCTCTGCGTGTGTCACATCCTCAGGTAAGGACAGTTCTGCCCTACGAAGGCAAAGTGCAGTAACAATGCCAACATTGAACCTGAGACAAATGCCTTCAAAGTATTGTTATTAGGTTGGCTATTGTCATTACTGCAAATTTGACATGGTGGTATAATCGTATCTCTAGAGCAGGACCCGTTCGGACCATAAGCCCTTGTCACAAAATAACGGCCACTTTCAGTCTAAATTCAAATTTGACAAAATATGTAGTTACTGCACATTGCCTTTGTAGGACTGAGTTGATGTACAAGGATTGTCTGCAATTTCATTTGTCACATGCATAAAAATATAACGGGCAGCAGTGATATTTGAGTTATACACTTGTACTGTCTGTGGTTACTGTTTTCTGTCTCTGTCTCTGTCTCTGTCTCTGTCTCTCTCTCTCTCTCTCTCTCTCTCTCTCTCTCTCTCTCTCTCTCTCTCTCTCTCTCTCTCTCTCTCTCTCTCTCTCCACAATGACCAAGCTATTCCCTGCACTCACTGCTGTTGGGCTTCTTGTTTTGTCTCTTCTTTTCTCTTTTTTTTCAGTTGGGCTGAGCGGCATGAATGTGTGCTTTGTCAGCTTACCCTAAAAATGCGGACAAAACGGAGTGATACTAAGAAGTTCTTTGACATGGTTCACACATAGAGGGATTTGTGGGGGATGGGGAGGAGGAATCCCAGTGTGATCTCATGCACATCCAATTTCTTCTAGCCGGGTGCAAGGTCAAAATGTGAAGTTCATGTAAGCCAAGACAGAACCGCACAATGATGACCTCCCTTTTAATCCATTTTTATTTCTCAGACTGACAGACAAAATGATTACGCAGCTGACCCTTAAGTGACATTTCCATACTGGCCCGCCGACAAGGGGTATGTTGTCCCGGGCCCGGGTAGATGGGGGGCCCAATATTAGGTTCCCATTACAGTGTAATGATGGGCATGGGCCCTTTCAGATGACTTTGTCCTGGGCCCAGCGAAAGCTGTCAGCTGCCCTGTTTCCATGCCACGTGTGCATGACGTTATACACCTCAGTCTCAGTCTCAGCTCAGTATTTACATTTCCAAAAATTAATCAAGATAAACAAAAATAAAAATAAGTACAATACCTCAGTGCAATTGCTCTCTATACGGTGCAACTGCCAGTGATTAAAAATGTGTACACACATGAAGATCGAGGGGATGGGGAGGGAGGGAGAGAGTGGTAGTATTATGGGATGGGCAGGACCAGGCTGGACTGAACTAGCAGCTAAGCCTTTATCAGAGCAGCCATGGACCAAGGAGACAGGCTTTAGATCAGAGGGTTGTAGGTTCAAATCCTACCTTCACCACTCCCCACCGCGCACCATGGCTGAGATGCCCTTGAGCAAAGCACCTAACCCCGCACTTCTCAAGAGACTGTAACCAATACCCTGTAAAATGCTCCAGAGACTGTAACCAATACCCTGTAAAATGCTCAAGAGACTGTAACCAATACCCTGTAAAATGCTCCAGAGACTGGAACCAATACACTGTAAAATGCTAACTGTAAGTTGCTTTAGATCAGTGATTCTCAAAGTGTGGTCCGGGGACCACTAGTGGTCCGCGACAGAGCTCAGGTGGTCCGCGAGGGGATTTTTATTCTAAGACAAGCTAGCAGTATGCTATATTTGTAGCACTATTACAAAGCTAAACATGGCTGAAGTCTCATTTTCACCACAATAAGACAGGCTTGTAAATGTAAATAAAAGAATGTTATCTGCACCAAAATTAGACGTGTCAAATTAGCAACCATCAACTGCCAATTCAATGGACAGGTGGTCCCTGAACGTTTTTGGGGGGACAAAGTGGTCCTCCGTCTGAAAAAGTTTGAGAAACACTGCTTTAGATTGGTGTTTCTCAACAGGGGCTCTACAGTGCAGAATCCCACGGGGCGATGGGGATTCCCACAGGGACATTTCAGAAGGGTACAGCTGAGAGGGGGGATGGAGCTTAGTTGCCATTGGGGGGCATTAATCTCTTTTATTTTTTAATACCAAGGGGGCGTGGGTAGGCTTATGTGGAGGTCAAGGGGGCTTTGGGAGGCTTAGAGTGAGGTCGAGGGGGGGAGTTTATTAGCCTAATTATCATGACTTTCAAATCTAGTCGAGACTTTGGTCTGACCAAGACCATAAAGACTATCGTTCTCAAACGGCATGGTTGACCCGCCTCCCTTGGTTTGCTACTGGTCGAGGGCAGAAAAGACAGAGCCAAAATTAAACCAAACATTTTCTTAGTCCCAATAGAGCGTCTCTGCTTAAACCACGTCACTGCCTTGAACACGCCTCTACCCAGGACCGTTGGAGATGCTCAGTTGATTGGTTCCCGAGAAAGCGGGTGGAGTTACCCTGCTGGCGGAACTCGAATCTGCCTGAACCAGGGTTGCCAGATGAGGCTGATGATTTCCAGCCCAAATAATTCTCAAAAGCACTAAATCCCGCCCAATTCTATTGATTTCTATGGCTAAAAATTGGGTGGGTTTTTTTTTCTCCAAAATCCTTTTTTTTCCCAGCACACGGCCATCCTAAGCAGCCCAATTGGGCCCAATCTGGCAACACTGGCCTGAACAAGCAGTTTTCCTGAGCGAGTGTAGCAGAGCCGAAGGTGTTGCGTCACTGCGAGGGCGGCGCCTGGGTGGGCGTTTATTAAAAAAAGGTTGAGAACCACTGCTTTAGATGAAGGCGTAAGCTAAGTGTTATCTTACTTCTTAGCCTGCCTGCTTCCCATGCTAGAGTTGGCCTGTGAGATCACGGGTTCGAGCCCAAACAAACTAGCCCAGAGAGGTTCAATACTCATTCATTGGATTTCACCACCAGTTCATATTAACATCCAATATTTCAAACATTTCCCCTCGGCACGAGAAGGGAGGAGCCCTCTCCTTCACGCTCTCGAGAGTCTTGACAAAAAACAAACAGAAATAGAAGACCTTGGTTTGAAACACTTTCCAGATCATCAAGACTGCACCAAATTCAATAGAACAAAGGGTAAACTGATTAGTAAAATGCCATGCTCAGTCAGATCCATCATGGCTAAATGGACTTTTTCGTCTAACAAAGACAATAATAACATTTCGACACAAACAAAACCCCACCTGTCACCATTTTGTCAGTTTGCAGCATCTCATTCCGCTCCGCATTATTCTTCCTTTTCTGATCTTGCCTCTGCTATGAAAGAAAAATGTCTGCATGCTTAAATCCTTTTTTTCCCATTTTAATAGCCAAGCTTTTCGTTTATGGCCTTCCTCAGGGCTAAAGGGGAAAAAAAAGTATTTAAGTGGGCGAACATTTTTTTTCTTTCATAGTTTTTACTTTTTTGTTCGGCACCTTTTAAATCGTGAGTGCGGTGTAATTTATTTAAATACAAATTCTGATCTTGCCTCTCTCAGGATTGACCCACGCTCCTCGCTCAGAGAAGAATGAGCTGAACTTTAACCTGAATGACGTGGAGACCTACTTCAAGTACACGCGGGCCATGCGGGAGTTCCTGGAGCCCTACAAAGAGGAGAACCAGCGGGACATGATGAAGTATGAGGATTGTGGAAGTAAGTTTTTGAGTTCTCATTATGATGTCATAATGTCTTTGCGAGATTTTTTAACACAGACGTCTATAGGAGCTGTAGAGTGTTCCAGTAAAATTCTAGAAGAACCTCTAGAAATTCCTTACTCCTCAAAGGGTTTTAAGTGCACTCAACTCCAAACTGTTTTTTTTTTATTTTTTTTATTTTTTTTATACAAGGTCCTCGGGTGCGATTGAACAGATTCGTTCATTATTTTTTGTTGTTATTGTAGAAAAGCAATCATAACCAAAATTGACTTCGATAAGGAGATCATATTGATGGCTATGATGACATTTGTCAAGTACTGATGATGATGATGATGATGATGGCTACTACGATGACATCAGTTTAAAAGACTATCATATGGAACCATTCAAGTTATCATTCTTAAATTGATAAAAATTAAAGGAGCACTGTGCAATGTTTTTATTCATTTATTTCCAGAATTCATGCTGCTTATTCACAAATGTTACCTTTTTCCGAATAGTTACCACCACCATCAAATTCATGCATGAAAAGTTGGATCTCCTCCATGTCCGCCATTTTGAATTTCCAGAAATAGGCATTTTATAGCTACATAACATACAGTACTTTGGTCATACTAGTAAATATTAGCTTATTACTGAGTAAATATTCATGAAAAGATCAAATTTGTCCAGAGGCAGCAGTTTCAATGAGCAGCATAACTGCAGTACCTACTCTGGCCACGAATCCTTCACAGTGCACCTTTAAATACGCAAGAATCCTGTACACACCATCAAAGGTTGTGATGGAATCTGAGAGAGAATAGATAGGTGGCATAAGTTCAGTTGACTACTGTACATGTAGAAAGCACTATGGTACTATAGATTACAAACCATTCACTGAAATGTAGTAGTTTGGGAGTTTCACGTCAGCAAATGTTGTCAAAGTCTAGTCCACACAGTATATTGTAGTTACAACCTCCATCGGTAAGTATGTGGACCAGGGCTTGACATTAACTTTTTCGCTTGCCGGCCACTATGGCTAGTGGTTTCCCCGAGTCACTATCCATCCAGCTATTCTACTAGCCAATTTTTTTAATTTTTTTTTTTTATCATCACGCTGTACACCTAACCTCAAATGATGAGGTGCTAAAAGCAAGAAGATGAGTGCATGGGTTTCTACATTGAAATAAAACAAACAAATAGAAACTGAATAACTGAGCTTTTTCTTGAACTTAAATACGGACAATTGATGCACAAAGGGCAACGTTCAGAATATACAGTATTCTAATATGTCATAATAATAATAATAAGCTACCTGTCAAATTGGCTAGTGACACTGAAATTGTTACCAGCCACAGCCAAGTTTTACCAGCATTTGGCCGGTTGGCAGGTGCAAGTGTCAAGCCCTGATGTGGACAAAATAAACTAATTAGACACTTGTCAACATTTCCAGTTGCCCCTGATGAGTACAAGAATCGCGGCGACCTTGAAAGTGACATTGGCACCAGGAAAGCCTGCCGCTTCGAGCGGGCGCTGCTTGGGCCGTGCTCTGGAATTGAGGATCGCGAGTTTGGCTTTAAGGAGGGGAAACCTTGCTTGATCATCAAGCTGAACAGAATTGTGAATTTCCGGCCAAGGGTAAGCCTTCCATCACCTTTGGCTGATATGGATTTTTTTTGTGTGTAGCGAGTAGTTAACATTGACAAAGAGAATACAGGTATATAGTGAATTCAGGTAAATTGGGCCACTTTTTTTCCCTTTTTCCTTCAGATAAGCGAATGGCCCAAAAAGGCTCAATATACCTGAATTCACCATACCTGATTTACTGAGTGAATGTGAAACCTGTATTATGGAAAATCCAGGTCATGTTACCCAGAGTTCTCTAGAACAGCAACTGGAGTTCTTTGCAGCGCTTGATGTAACGATTGTTGTTTTAAGTGGTGCATCAATCAGACAATTGATAAAAGATATTCTGTTGCTCATCCGAAAAACTTCAAGTTCAAATACAACTAAAGTCTTTGGATTTTATTTTGGAAATAAGATGGTTTATAATTGTTAAAGCCTATGGTATTGAGTTTCAGGTTATTGAGCTCTTCTCGAAAAGAGCAACTGCCTGATTTGTATGTTGGAAGTCACCTAATCTCTGATTGGTCCATAGCCACCACTCACCAATGACAGCATCCCGGACGACGCTCAACACAAAGTCCAACCCAACGTGATTCCTGTCTTTTGCACCAATAAGGTATTGTATTTTCGTAGAAAAAAAAACCCTCTCACTAAATGTATCTTTATCTTTTCCACTGTCTGCATTCTCCCATAACCCTCTCTTTTCCTGTCATATGTCTTTGTCTCCTCCATCTTGACGACCACAATACCACAATTCAGGGTTTTTTGTGTGTCATCTCAGGCTATAACTTTCTTTGAACTTGAGGCTCAGTTCACTGTTCCTTGTTTTATATAATAATGGTCAAATAGCGGGTTACTGCCAGGGCTCAGTTACTGTCTCACCATCTTTTCCCAGGAAGGGTGTTCATCACCTCAAATCACCTCAAGGATGGTCTAAAATTCCAGCAGAGTGGTTGTTCGCAGATATTTTGTCTAAAGGTTGTGCTACCAAGTATTAGGCTGAGGGTAGCAATACTTCTGTCCGGCCCATTTTTGGAGTTTTGTGTAAAATGGTCATTCATTTGACTTTTTTTTCATTCTCTTTTGTGTTTTTTCATTGCAAGACAAACACATGAGGATATTAATAACAACGCATTTGTGATTGCAATTATTTTCTGGAAGTAATTGATTATTATCTGACAGAATTGAAGGGGTGCCAATACTTTTGGCCAGCACTGTATAGTAAATGAGTGGGGAAAGAGAGACAGGGAAGGGTCGGCAAATGACCTGGGCCATAATCGAACCTGGGTCGCCAGCGTTAGAGGCACGATAGGGCCAGATACCTTTTTCCTTTTTTTAAAAAAAAGGTAAATAAATTTTAAGAAATGTTGGTCATTTAGACTGTATTAGTGACAGGACAGTTTGAGAGAGAGACAAGAAATGTTTGGGAAAGAGAGATGGGGAAGGGTCGGCAAAGGGCCCAAGCCGGAATCGAACCCGGGTCAGCCACGTAATAGACGGGTGCCCTACAGTTCAGCCATAGCAGGGCCAAAAAAAAAAGCTAAATTAAAATCAATGAATCAATTGTGTGTGTTTTCGTTTTGTCTTTATTCCAGAAAGAGGAGGATGCTGGTAAGGTGGGCGAGGTGAAGTACTATGGCATCGGCGCCGGCTTCCCCCTGCAGTACTACCCCTACTACGGCAAGGCCCTGCACCCCCAGTACCTGCAGCCCCTGGTGGCCGTGCAGTTCGTCAACATCACCATGAACCAGGAGATCCGTGTGGAGTGCAAAGTCTACGGCGAGAACATCAAATACAGCGAGAAGGACCGCTACCAGGGACGCTTTGACATTAAAGTCCAAATCAACAATTTATGACCTCCACAATGAGACACACCAACCCCTCTCTCTGCACAACACAAAACAAAAAACATACGCAATATTTCTTCTGATCTCTGATCTCCCCTCCCTCACTCCCCCCACCCCCTCCATCTCTTAACAACCTTAAGTCATTTAGGAGAAAGCAAAAAAAAAAGATATGACGTCAAAAGCAAAACTTGCTCTCAAACGAACAAAAAAAAAAATGATGAAAACACATTGCCACATATGGGACGTACACTTTAACCTGTACGCTTTTCACTAGCTTCTCTGCTTCTGTCTAGAGTTAGATTGTAAAAGCTTCAGAGGGGTATACAAAGAAGCTGCTTCAAGAGTAAACCAACCAGGTGAAGTTAAGAGGTAAATCACCTAATAGAAGAGCCCGGAGTCCTCATTCTCTTGAAAAACGAGGACTCCGGGCTCTTCTATTAGATGATTTTACCCGTGAACTTAACCTGGGTTTACTCGTGAACCATCTCCTTTGTATAGGCCCCGGGAGGATTAGCAGCAATAGCATAAAATATGTACTCTTCTATAAAGGCGAGTAGTCGTTGAGCCACACCACATATTCATTTACTCCTGCACATGAAACTTCCACTTCTGATGTAGATGGACGCGCAGTATTTTTGTCCCTTTAAGTACGGTATACTGTAGCTGCCTTTCTGTGGTTTTAATCAATTGTCGTTTATCTTTTTTGGATTCTACAATAGTCGGTATACTTACATGTCGGTACGTTGGTTCTTTCAAAGCCATGTTGTAATCTATCTTTTTTAACTTTACTGTATGTGAGCAAGCTTTAGCAGTCTGAGATGTATATATCCATGTACACTTGCTTACTTGAAGACTCGGGTATGGTATACTTAAGGTTTCTTAAAAGTATGTGTGTATGCGCGTGCGCAAGTTGGAATGACTACACTCCCTATAAATATTTCTTGATTTTTTTTTTTTTCTTTTCTTTTTTTGGTCATTTCTTTGTGTCTATCCTCCAGTATGATTGTGGGAGATTTTTTTTTAACCTTTTATTTTTTTTAACCATTGAATCGCTTTTACACGGGAAAGGGGGCATTATCATACTTTTATTGTTTATATTTCTCTATGGTTTGATTGCAGATGATGATGATGATTATTATTATGTTCTTGTAGTCTGATACACTTTTGCCTTTTCTGGGGGTAATGGTGCTGGTGGCTCTTGCGCTTTAAAAGAATGTGTCCTTTTATCAGCTGGAGCCATCTGAGGATGGTGTTGCCTTGAATGCAATGAATGTTGTTTTTTAACCATTGACATGGTGGGACACTTTTACATTCAGGTTGTTTTTATTACATTTTTTGATTGGTTTTGTTGTTTTTGGTTTTATTCTGCAGAATATAGAGTCATGTCTAATTCCAAAACCAAAGTCACTGTGGAAGGACCACTTAAAAGAGATTTATTGGAAAGATTGCAGTGCCCCCATTGTCAACGACACTTTTGTGATGTTGGGCACTCCATTGAATGTACAACATCAGCCCAACATCAGGTCAAATGCGGAACTATCAAGCCCATCAAATAATTTATTTAATCTAGATTAACACCTAAAAATGATGAATAAAGTGGAGAAACAATGTCGTTGGTGGTCTGTTATTCACAGCTTGAAGATGAGTGACTGGATAATATATTGAGGGGTTTCATTGCAAAACGGTGTATCCACCATTTTTGACTTTTGCATTTTATTATTGAAAATGACTGTTCAGAGGTCCTATATCACCTATGTGTGAATTCTTGCCATTCCATGCAATGGAATGCCCAATACAAAAATGTCAATTTCCCAACATTCTACAGAATGGAGATGCACCATTTTGCAAATAAACTCTTCATATATACTCTTTGAATCCCTGGTGTTGACAGTATTTGATTGGCATCTGCTTGTTCTGTATATAATGGCGTCAGCCACCAGTGGTGTAGTCTACTTTTTTATGGTGGGTATACTGTATATTTGAGCATTTTTTTTGAAGTGGGTATACTGTATATATTTGTGCTATTCAAAACAATGGATCAATCAATTTTAAGTGGGTATATTGAAATGCCTGAAATTTAGAAGTGGGTATACTCCGTATACCCGCGTTCTACGTAGACTACACCACTGCAGTGATGTGAGTGCAGATGCTGTTAAGTGGGTTGTTGAATTGGGCTAAGGAGGAGGTGCATCGCTGCAGAGAGGCCTGCATGCTATATAGGTGTAGCACAAAGGGGAAGGCCTGCATGCTATATAGGTGTAGCACAAAGGGGAAGGCCTGCATGCTATATAGGTGTAGCACAAAGGGAAGGCCTGCAGACTTAGTAATGAAAAAAGGTCGCTCCTGCATAGGTTTCTTACGCGTCTGTGTAATAAAGAAACCTATGCATGGTGTGACCTTTTTTCATTTTTCAGTCTCACAATATTTTGGTCAGCACCCTTAAAAGAAAGAAAAAACTGTTGGGTGACGCCTGCTCCAACCCTTATGAACTGCAGTAGTACTTAGTAGAAATGGGAATTTATGGCTTTTTGCCGGGATCCGGATCATAGTGGCTCGTTCCTTTTAAAGAGCCGTTCAAAAAAACTGGCTCTTTTGGCTCTTCTTAAAAAATATTTATTCAAGTGTTTAGAATGTAATTTTTGGACTCCACCTCTAGGTCATTTTGTCCAAACAACTGATTATCCTCCTCCTGCTTCGAAAGACCCTTTCTGCCATTCTTTAAGGGAAACAATTGTGTTTTTTCCCTCTAATTAAAGTACTCATGTCAAGGTCACATGCTTAAAATGAATGAAAAATGAACAAAAGAGCGGTAGAGTGGCTCCCCCAGCTGTGATCCGGTTCCCACAGTTCACTTCTGGGAGCCTTTCAAATAAATCGGCTCGTTCGTGAACATCACAACACTACTAAGGAGCTAAGGAGGATCACTGCAGAGAGGACTGGATGCTGTATAGGTGCAGCTCACCAGGAAGGCCAGTGGTGTAGTCTACGTAGAACGCGGGTATACAGAGTATACCCACCCACTTCTAAATTTCAGGGATTTCAGTATACCCACTTAAAATTGATGGATCCATTATTTTGAATAGCACAAATATATACAGTAGGCTATACCCACTTCAAAAAATGCTCAAATATACATTATACCCACCATAAAAAAAGTAGACTACACCACTGAGGAAGGCCTACACACTGAGGCATCGTGACACTCACAATAGGCTACTGTACACTGTTGTGTAATGTTAACGTATAAAAATAACCCAAAGGTTGTGGTTCAGCAGCAACCTACTGTACTGTAGTTGATTTTGTTCAGGATGACACCAAGTGAGTGACTCAGCTGATTTTTCAGTCCAGGCAAGGAAAGGCAAGTTTATTTGTATAACGCGTTTCATACTCAGGTGCAACTCAATGTTCTTCACAAAAAAATAATGCAAAAAGAAAGGAAACAAGGAAGAAAGAAAGAAAGAAATGAGAGTAAAAGAAAATTAAAACATTAGAATAAAACATATGGTAAAATAATAATAAGAATTCAAACTTATAATTTTAAGCTGCCAGGGGAGAGCATCTGAGAACAGCTTCGTCTTGAGTTTAGATTTAAAGCTATCAATAGTGGCGGTATACCAAGACCATGGCTAAGCAAACCTAGAGGAAGTGGTAATCTAGCTATTACAGTGCCTCTCGACCTTTTTGGATAAACACTCCTCAGACATCACCATAAGCTTCCCAACGCCCCCCTCGGACCTCATCATAAACCGACCAACTCCCCCCTTAGTATTTCAACTTCAATTTATTTGTTTAGGGGTATAGCCCCTTGAGATAGGATATTTCGTTTTGAGGGGGTCCCCAGGACAAACAGTACAGTACAGAAACAAGAACAGATACTAAAACAAAATACAGAAACAAAAACAGAACACTGATCAGGACAACACTTTCACACATACAGTACTTTCACACAAAGTCTCCCCCACTCCCACCCCAACGTATTAAATAAAATAAAATAGACTAATGCCACCTAATGGCAACTAAGCACTGCCCCCTCTCAGCTGCATCCTTCTCAATGCCCCCCTAGGGCTCCCCAACCCCCCCGGGGAACTGTAGGCCTAGAGTCCTCAGACCTGTGTCCTCAGTGTTTGTTATGATAAAAACGATTTACTATTTTCAATCCCCCTTCCCCCACCCCCAGGTTACAATGTCGTCTTTTATCTGCCATAAAAAAGAGGCATTCACACATCCTGGCAACACCATAAATACCGAAATTCATTTTTTGGGGTTTTTTTTTTGGTCAGCTTCAAGTTCAATTCAGAGAAAGGCCTGGGACTTCAAGGTGACTTTCTATCATGCCAAGGAAAGTGCCGGAACCACTTTGTTTTGACTCAATCCCTAGAGAGGAGGGAGAATGCAAGAGATAAGTCGGTGTCAGAGGAGGATTACGTTGCCATGCCCATGTGTATTATGTCATAACCACAAGAAAAAAGTACCGTAGGCTGGCTACCTCTTATCAAATAATCCACTTAAAACGTGACATTCAAGACACTGTTTACTTAATCATGCAGCCATGTCTGTGAAACACAGACAAGCCTTGACTGGAACCACCTCCCATATAAGGGCAGGCAGGGCTGGACTGGCCATCTGGCATAGTGGGCTTTGCCCAGTGGGCCCCGCACCCTCGTGGGCCCCTGACCATCTGGCATAGTGGGCTTTGCCCAGTGGGCCCCGCACCCTCGTGGGCCCCTGACCATCTGGCATAGCGGGCTTTGCCCAGTGGGCCCCGCACCCTCGTGGGCCCCTGGCCATCTGGCATAGCGGCCATTTCCCGGTGGGCCCCGCACCCTCGTGGGCCCCTGGCCATCTGGCATAGCGGCCATTTCCCGGTGGGCCCCGCACCCTCGTGGGCCCCTGGCCATCTGGCATAGCGGCCATTTCCCGGTGGGCCCCGCACCCTCGTGGGCCCCTGGCTATCTGGCATACGGCCATTTCCCAGTGGGCCCCATACCCTCGTGGGCAAACTATTTTCAGAAAAAAATTAAGTCACACCGGTGAGTCAGTTCTGCGTCGCTGATTATGAGGGGCCCCTTTAATCCAAAAGTGCCCGGCTCCCATTTTTCCCCCAGTCCACTCATATAAGGGCAGGTGCTTGTGAGAATGGGAAGAGGATTGTGAGCGGAAGGCCTGTGGGCAGGGGGGAAAGTAGTTTTCATTTCTTAACGGTGCTACACACCCCCCCCACACTCAAAACACACAATGCACAACAAAATAAGCATGTGCACTACAGATCGCTGCATGACTATTTCAGGTGTCTCCTCATAGGAGGACACTTGTCTCAAATGGCATAATGTGGTTGTATGTGTTTTCTACTTAAAGGGGCTCTAGGTAGGATTAAAAGTCTAATTAATCACTGTCCTGACTCAGCAGGTGCTTATTTGAGTCATTAGTAGGTGAACCATGAGTCTCGCGACCAATTTCACGGTCCGCTGTCAGAAAACCCCAAATGAGACTTTTGTCAGCGCGGTCCGAACAAGTGTGGTGGGAAACACTTCTCATACGAAAAATTGCTTTACGTATTCATATTTGTATCAACAGCTGGCATTCCGTGATGGAAAAACATTCTCACAGCGAGTTTATTTAAAAAGCATTTTTTCAAGTTGTGTAGATTTTGAGATAGGCATGCCACGGGTACCACAACAAACGATGTCATCCTACATTGTGCCCCTTTAAATAGCAGACTATACTAGTTTTTCAAATAGTACTCCCCTAACTCCCTGTGGGTTCATTGCACTGTCAACATTAGCGTCTTACAACATCTATGCATGCTCTCATTAACGCAACATAGCATAAGGCTTCTCTGCAGGCAGGGAAATAATTGCTTTCCTCTTTTGGACAGCACAGCCTCGGGGTGTAGCATGCTGTAGCGTAGGGCCTTAACACACACACACACACACGCACACACCGAGACACGCACGTACGCACACACAAACGCACACACTTACACACACACACAGGTAGATGTGTACGGTGCGATACCAGTGCAAGAGGTGCCAGGCGGAGGTGCCCGACATGGCAGACTGTTCAGCTCAGCACGTGCCGCCAACAGGAATGTGCCAATGTTGACACCTGAGCTTACATAACACCACAGTTCTATAAAGTAGAAGTAGGAGTACTTTGTAGGAGTTCAAATTTAATTACTGACCAGGCCGTGCCCTCCTAGTGACACAACACCTTCAGCATTGCTACTAGTCAGGTCAAGAGCAATACAAGTACTTTCTGAGCTCCCAAAAATTTGGGAACTCCTCCCACTTTTTCGGGAAGCAAACAACCATTAGCAAACCAAGGGAGGCTTGTCAACCATGGCGTTTGGGAAATGTTAATTGTTATGCTCTTGTCAGACCAAGTCTCGAAGAGATTTGAAAGTCGATGATAATCAGGCTAGTAATTACAGCACTAGTGGTATGATATTACATGGTTTCAACCACGTAATCATACTAATAGTGTTATAATTACATCTGTAAGAGTACTTCTTCTTCTACTTCATACAACTCTGCATCACACACATCTCAATAGGCTCAAGATACTAATTTTATCAGCTCAAGCTATGTCACAGTTGAAGAGAAACAGGCTGGTGTGATCCCGTGAAGGCAAATCTTTTCACACAATTACTGAAGGCTCTGAGCATTTCTCTCTCTCTCTCTCTCTCTCTCTCTCTCTCTCTCTCTCTCTCTCTCTCTCTCTGCCTGTCCTATATACAAACACGCTTTCATTAACTGTAGCTGGGCTCAGCACTAAAATAGAGGTCACAGGAATCCAGCAGAGAGGTGCTGTGATAAGTTTGGAGATTTAAACTGTGCGATCATAAATCCCCAAAACACCCCCACAGTCCAGCCTGAAATTGCTTATCTGATATCGGCTAAATCTATTGCATGGCTCATCCCCTCAATATATATATATTTTTTATTTATTTATTTATTTATTTATTTATTTATTGGGGGGGGGGCAACTTTTATTTTAGACTAGACAGTGAAGTCTAGTCAGTAAAGGTTTTAGTCATTTATCTTATGTTTGGTGTTTTATGTTTACTTTATCATACATCTTGTTTTTTTGTTTCTTTGGTGTATTCTTTTAACTAGATATGCCTTCTTGGCCATGCAATATTGTGGGCCTATATTTGCACATTGGGCACCTCTTAATTGTATTATCAAATTCTTGTATTATTATTCATTTTGATCCTTTTTTAAAATCTTAACACCAATTACTGCCCAGGGACTACAGATGAAAATTAGCCGTGTGCCTATAATCTGGCTCAATTGTATATTGTGCACTGTCCCTGCTAACTAAACAATAAATGAAATTAAATAAAGAGAGGGACAGGAAACGAGTGGGACAGAGTGACTGGGGAGGATCTGGAAATGACCCAGGTCGGGAATTGAACCCGGGACGCCCGCGTAGCAGTCCAGTGCCCAGCCGACTAAGCTACGGCTGAGCCCAGGTACTGCATTTTGTAGAGAGACCCATTTCAATGAGCATCTCAAAATCAGCACACATCACTTGTATTGTGTTTTGGTTCACGCCACAAAATTTAAAGGGGTATGCCACTATTTTGGGGCTTAATACAGTTAAAATCGTTGGCTGGGGTTTATAAAGGTGGTAAAGTGTCTTGCGCTACACGGATACATTGACTTTCACTAGCTTAGCGACATGCTCCCTCTTTTAACTTGTCTTAAAGCAAGGCAACGGCTTACATGAAAAATAAGACACTTTACCACCTTTATAAACCCCCAGCCAACTATTTTAACTGTATTAAGCCCCAAAATAGTGGCATACTCCTTTAAGGTGATAGGCACCTTCTATGCCCAGTTGCCCACACACTATGTGATGACGTACATGACCAACACTTCACTATCTTTCATTATACCGGTATAATCTTCAACTCATCCACAAAGAATTGAATGCATGCAGATTTGTGAATAGAGATATTCTATACAGATTAGCTGCATAGTGAATGCAAATGTCAAGTTGAGAGTAAATGGAAAAAAGACGCATGTCATGCCATGAACCCTAATTATGATTGAAAGTACTCGAGGGTTACATTGCATACAAACACTTCAAAGACATGCATTTTTGTGGGCTGACAATGGAATATCTTGTCTTGTGCATTGCTTTAAATAGAACTTGTGCTGAATTCTTCGATTGTTGTTTGATGGTGTCCCCCACTTGCCCACTTGATCTAAGGTCAAAGGTGAACTTGACCAATGAGGCACAGAGCCATATGACCATGGCCAAGAAAGAAGCTCATTGTGTTCAGTGGTCGAGTTGAAAAATCAGAACAGGGTTGATGGTCAGAGATGGACTCTGATTATTGGGTGTTAGGGGGTTTCTCCCACGGGCCACAAGAACATTTTGAAAATGTAGTTGTTAAAAGTGCAATTTTAACACAATAGGCCTATGTCAAGAAGGGCTGCCTGTTTTAGAGGGGGATGAGTTTTGACTATTTTCATTGTAGGGGGATGCCAAGAAAGGAAACGAGACAGAACGAAACACATTAGAGTCACGGAAAATTAAAACATTAAGATAAAACATGGTAAAATAAAAATAATGAAAGCATATAATATAAAACATAATAACAAAAGAAGGAAAACATATAGTATAAAGCTGCTAGAGGAAAGTAAATCTTCAAAGTCTTTTCTGGCATTGAAAACAGAGGAGCAACTGCCTCCTATTCTAGCCCGCCTGTGCCCTCCTAGTGACGCAACAGCTTCAGCGTTGCTAACAATCAAGTCAAGAGTCAATGCAAGTATACTTGCTGAGTTCCCGCAAATACGGGAACTCCTCCCACTTTGTTGGGAAGTAAATGGTCATTAGCAAACCAAGGGAGGCCATTTATATTAGGAAATGCCGTTTGGGAAATGTTAATTGTTATGGTCTTGGTCAGACCAAGTCTCGAAGAGATTTGAAAGTCGATGATAATCAGGCTACTCTTATGTAAAATAAAAAAAATAAAAAAAAAAACCTGTACAGGGCTCACTTGTAAAAGAGAATTTTATTCTCAATGTGATTTTATTTCCCTGGTTAAATAAAGGTAAAATAAAATACTCCGATTCAGCCCAGTTCTAATCCCAGCTACTGTACATCCCTGCCCTGGCACAAGAGCCACTCAAGTCTAGTACATGGCTATCCTGCCAACAGCTCATTCAAGTGGGATCAAGTGGGTCATGGTGTGGGTGTTAGCAAGAGGTGGCAAACATGCAATGCAAGCAGGGATGGACTGGCCATCTAGCATAGCGGGTATTTCCTGGTGGGCCCATGGCACCCTCGTGGGCCCCTATTTTCAGAAATGTTTAAAAAAAATGATATATATATATACATTTCTGAACATAGGTGCCCAGAAGAGTGCAGGGCCCACCAGTGAGTCAGTTCTGTGCCGCTAATTATGAGGGATCCCTTTAAGCCAAGAGTGCCTGGGCCCTACAGTATTTCTCCCTCAGTACAGCCCTGCATGCAAGCTACCCAGTCTAGACGTTTCCACAACTCGCTCCCTTCTGCCAAGCCAAGGGGTGCATTTCTCGAAAGTGTAGTTGTTAGCAGTTAGCAACTTTAGTAGTTACCAATGGGAAAATTGCGCTGCAACTAACAAAGTAGCTAACATAGTTTGAAACTTTGGTTTCGAGAAATGCACCCCAGGCCATCCTGAGTGGCAGACAGACACTTGGCATTGCACCTACCCCCATGACCTGAGGATAGCTGTTATGTTTTCAGTGATAATTTGAATGACACATTATTGGTGCCGCTTCTGCAATCCAAGTTTTGAATTAACTATCTTGAATTCGAAATGTAATCCAGCCATGAAATAATTAAAAAAAAACAACAACAAAAAGGATTTGAAGTGTGCGGAATGTTTGCTCCGCAAATCATATTCTATGAATTAAATAAAAAATAATAAATAAATATATATATCAGTGCTCATTACAACAACCATCATCACTAGGTTGAATAGACACAGTGGCTACAAAAAGTGTTTACTCTGCTTGAACATTATCTGAGTCACGCGATTTGCTGCCATCTCCCAAAGCTGAGAGCTGTGATTAACATCAGAATTGAGGCAGTACCTGCAGAGCCAGTCTTACCAATGAGCTGACTAGGCAAGTGCCTAGGGCCCCACCAAATGTACCCATTGTAGGGGGCCCCCCAACAGTCATCCCTGCCACGGTAAATATCAGTGAAAACAAGCAGAATAAACACTTCGTGTTACAGTCAGATTATTGTAGCTACTGTGCCTATTACACCTAGTGATGACGGTTGTTATAATGCACACTGATTTTCATTTTAATTCATAGAATATGATTTTCAGATTAAGCAGTCTGCACACTTTACTTTATGGCTGGATTACATTTCGAATTCAAGCCATCAAATAATAATAAAAAACAAAAACAAAAAGAATTTGTGCGGACTCCTCACTCAGAAAACTAGTCAGCCTTTGTGTCCTGCACCTTTTCCCAAAAGGGGGCCCCTAGTCTATTTGCCTAGGGCCCCCAAGTGGATAGAACCGCTGCTGAGTGAGTATCTGTCTCCCCATTTCTTCGAAGCTGCCATTTTCCCAAGGCTGTGCCGCGTGAGAAACTGGGGCAATTGTTTTGAGACAACGGCTGCTAACCTCACTAGCCGCACAGCCGCAGTCATTTTCTGCTGATAAGGGAAGGCGATGGGGGATTGCTGCGGAGGAGCAGGTGTTCAGGAGATGCTGTGCTATGCTGGCTTGCTGGCTAGATTGCTTTGGGTCACTTTAAAGAGATAATATACTAGTAAGATCTTGGTATTGTTTTATAAGAGGAGTAAAGTCAAGGAATTGATTTCATCTTCTTACGAACCCTACAACAATACAGTATATACGTACTTCAGGGAATCACCAGCTTCAGCATTATGAATGTAGTTTAAAAACATAATTTTAAGTACATGGTGAATAAAAAATCAAGTTAAATGGCAAAAAAGGCAAAAGACAGCCCCTGGAGAACGATATGGTTAGGAGCCTTGCTCAAGGGTTCTTAAAGCCTTAACTGCTGAGTAAGTTTAGAACTGTGTTCAACAATCTGATCCCTAGCCCACCTGCCTAATCATCAGGCTATGGCATCCACAATGATTCCGTCATGATCAGTGTTGCCAGATCATTTTGTCCATTTTGTCCTCTGTACGATCAAAAAAACATGATGTACAATAATTTCTGAGTTTTCATTCAGTTCATTTAGTGGCCTTGAAACAACCATTTGGTTCTTCTTGTACGATTATTTCCTCCCAAAAACGATAATTTTGAGGATTTGGTACGATAATTCAGCATTTTCCATCTGGCAAGACTCATGATGTTCAAAATGGCATTAGGTATGGGTTAAACAGCTAGGCTTACTGTGCATGTCTGGGTTGTCATCTCACTGATGTGTAATTTCTCATCTTAATTTTCTTCCCTTTTTCACACGCACACACACACGAACCCATGCACCCATGCTCGCACACACACACACACACACACACACACACACACACACACACACACACACACACACACACACACACACACACACACACACACACACACACACACACACACACACACACACACACACACACGAACGAACCCATGCACCCATGCTTGCACTGCGCTACGTGTCATCTAACTCAGCAGCAGGAATCATCACAGTTCATGTTTGAATTAATTTGTTCTTTCTTATGTTCCTCACTCCAGGGCCAGTTCTAGTCAATTTTGTGCCCTATAGGCGATCACTCCCTTTCCCCCTTTCCTTTTTATGTGCAATTAGAAATTGGCATCTGTAAACATAGCATTGTAGCCTACATCTGATCGAGCACATCTGATCTAGTACCTTCAAATATACTGAGACACCATGAACATTCATTGTTAATTTTAAGTTTAATGTCTTATTCCCCCAGAGGTTCTAATTTTGTGGGAGTTTTTGATATTCCTGGCGCCCCCAAGACATTTGTTGCCCTAGGAGACCGCCTTGTCAGCCTATGCCTAGCCTATGCCTAGCCTATGCCTAGCCTATGCCTAGCCTATGCCTAGCCTATGCCTAGCCTATGCCTAGCCTATGCCTAGCCTATGCCTAGCCTATGCCTAGCCTCGCGAGCCATCCTACGTACTTCCGCCAAAGGATTGGCTACACTACTGTAGTCTGGCCGTGCTTCTCTGTGGAGTGCCTGGAGCAGTAGAATTTTGATCGCAACGCCCCCCCCAGAAAACAGCCAATAATCGAATACGCCCCCCACGTGGGCGCGAAAGGCGCGAGGACGCTCGTGACAATGACGTACACATCTGCGCCAGAGCCATTGGTCTGCGCTATGTTGTTGTTGAGTAACTGCCAGCGATTGGGTGAGAGGTGTCCAATAATTTCAAACCATAACTGAGTGCAAACTTCCTGCTTCTTACAATTGCTTCAGAGCAAACAAATGCCATAAATACTAAATGAAATGGTAGTATTATGGGATGGTAAGGACCAGGCTAGCCTATGCCCTCCCTGCCTCAGTCTTTCAAACACACACACAGACATTGTCTCTGTACCCCGCCCTTACCACAAACACAGTGAGCACAGGGTGTGTGAAGTGTCACCTCACTTCTCTGCAGGAATAATCATCATCACACAGTTCTCGAGTTCCCACCACGGCCTCATCCACCCTTTCACTGACACATCACTCCGTTGTTGCTAGGATACGGCTGCTAGCTCTGCTGCCTGGGTAACAGATGTGTCCTATTCGGGGTGCTGCTGCTGCTGCTGCTGCTGATCAGCGATGCTGCTGGAGTTTCTTCAGAGGAAGGCGCAGGGCTGGACTGGGATTTAAAGGGGCTCTATGTAGGATTGAAAGTTTAATTAATCACTGTCCCGAGTCAGTCGATGCTTATTTGAGTCACTACTAGTAAGTGAACGATGACTCTCGCGAGCGACCACTTTCACGGTCCGTTGACAGAAAACCCCAAAAGTAACTTTTGTGAGAGCGGTCCGCTACGAGTGTTGTGGGAAACACTTTCCATACGGAAAACCACTTTACAAACCGTATTCAGATTTGTATCAGCTGCTGGCATTCCGTAATGAAAAATATTCTCACAGCGAGTTCATTTAAACAGCATTTTTTCACGACTGTAGATTTTCAGACAGGCATGCCACAGGCACCACACAAACTACCAGTATTACCAGAACCTATCCCCCTCTCCTTCTGCAGGGAGGGCACAGCTTATGCTACTAGGGCTGTAACCATATTGTATCGAACCGAGAAATCATGATACACAGTCATGATACTGTATCGCGATACAATGAGGCAGTATCGTGATACGCCCTTTTAACATTTTGATACCCATCAGTCCAGAAAACTACCACATGATATGAAGTGATAGTGCTTCCAAGCATCATCATTATTATATAGAAACTTAAACAAATTATTAGTAGCCTATAAACTATGATAGTTTGTATTAATAAAGTTTATAATGTTGGCAAATGTGAAATCGTGGGGTGTATCGAACCGTAGGTCATGAATCGTGAAGTGATACAAACTGCATTGTGAGTTAGTGTAGTAGAGTAGAGTAGAGTAACTTTATTAATCCCCAGGGGGAAATTCAGGTATCCAGTAGCTTACATAAAAACACAAATAAACAAATGCCCACATGGACATTTCAAGACACAAATAACACAGGAATAATCAGGGAGGGGAAAATAAAAATAAAAATAGTGAAGATAAAGAATGTGAAAAAGTAATATGTAAAAAATGTAAAAAGGTAATTGTGCAAAAAGACATTCTGTGAGTTGGGATAGACCATGTGCAGAAAACATACTCTGTTAGTTAAGGTAGACAGTCTTAACATGACCAGTTGAGTGTATCTTTACAGCCCAACATTGTTCATTTGATCCAGTAGGCCTCTGCTTGGATCAGCAATCATTTTGATGACATTTCACACCAGGCAAAACACGACATGCTGAGAGCGGCATTTCTCTTATCACATAGTTGTTTAGGTGGAGATAGAAATGCTTGTCTTCCGGCCTGACAAGGAAAATGCCATTTTGAAACAAGGGGTAGACACGTGGTAACAAGGATAATTCCTTTGTCAAGTGCAGGTAAATTGGTTGGATAAATCTGGTATGTTCAAAGATGCCCCTACACAAGCATTAAGTGATGTGTTTCAATGATTCTTTTCAAGCAACTTTTGGAAGTTTTCATGATCCTGCGGGCTATACAGTTCATCACAAAACAATATTAAAAACATATACATTTGGCCAATATCTAATATCCAACCCTTAGCTGGTCTCATAGGATTCAATGTTAATTGCTAGCTTGAAGGTAAAGTTTGCACTGCCATACTCAGTGAATGGATGAAAATACAGGAGAAAGGTACAACTCAAGGAGACTCGAGGAGAATGAACTTATTTCCAAAGATGGCACAATATCACTTTAATTGCCAGCCCATGCCCAGTGGTGTAGTCTACGTAGAACGCAGGTATACGGAGTATACCCACTTCTAAATTTTAGGGGCTTCAGTATACCCACTTAAAATTGATTGATCCATTGTTTAGAATAGCATAAATATATACAGTATACCCACTTCAAAAAATGTTTGAATATACAGTATACCCACTTCAAAAAAGTAGACTACACTGCTGCCCATGCCTAACCCACAGGGTTCAATACGATATTGGCCCACCTTTTCCAGCTATTGCAACTTCTACTAACCTGGTGAGGCTGTCCACAAGGTCAGGGGCGCTGCTAAAAATGTTGGGCCCCATGAAAGATTCAAATTTTGGGCCCCCAAAATGACAAATTACGTTATCAGCATCCTTCCAGGGGCCCTGTCAGTGCTGTTGGGCCCTTAGAATCTGTACCACCTTTCCCCCCCTCGCGGCACCCATGCACAAGGTTGAGGAATGTGTTTATAGATTTATTTGACCATTCTTCCAAAAGTGCTTAGGTGAGGTGAGTCACACACTAATGTTAGTGGAGCTTGAATTCATTCCAAGGGTGTTCTATTGGGTTCAGGTTAGGACTCTGTGCAGACCAGTGAAGTTCATCCACACCAGACTGTCATCTCATCCACGCCTTTATAGACCTTGCTTTGTGCACTTGTGCAGTCATATTGGAAGAGGAAGGGGCCCACACACACACACACACACACACACACACACACACACACACACACACACACACACACACACACACACACACACACACACACACACACACACACACACACACACACACACACACACACACACACACACACACACACACACACACACGGCTGCTTGGTATGTGTGTGTGTGTGTGTGTGTGTGTGTGTGTGTGTGTGTTGGCTCTTGGCAGGGCCTCTGTACCAGCTGGCATGCAGTGTGTGTGTGTGTGTGTGAAGGGTAATGACACTGGCAGCAGCTGTGTGTGTGTGTGTGTGTGTGTGTGTGTGTGTGTGTGTGTGTGTGTGTGTGTGTGTGTGTGTGTGTGTGTGTGTGTGTGTGTGTGTGTGTGTGTGTGTGTCCCACCATAATTCCTCCTCCACCAATCTTCACGCTGAGCACAATGCAGTCCGAAATATTTGCACGACTTCATACCACTTCTTAAAGGATTTCTAGTAGTAGCTGTATACTAGCACTAGACAGTTTGGTTTGGTTATTAAACCATCGAAAGATAACATTCATTTCAAGACTTGGGGCCTTTCCCATTTGTATTTTTCTACCCCTACCCCTAAATCAAGTAGGTAGCAGGCTTCACTCAGGTTTCTTGATAACTTTTAAGGGTGCTGTCCCAAATGAATACTTAGAATCAAAGAAAAGGGGGGCGCACCTTGCATTTTTTTTCTTTATTTTTGTGACAAAGAAAATAAAGAAAAAGAAAAAAAAATGCAAGGTGCGCCCCCCTTTTCTTTGATTCTACCCCTACCCCTACCCTTACCTCTACCCCTAACCCCTCCAAACGGAGTCTGCCTGTCCGAACCCCTCCTTTGTGAGGGCTACAAAGCCCTCCCCCTTACCCCTACCCCTCTGCCTTAACGACTATTGGGATACCCCTACCCCTACACAAAACGGAGGGGGAGGGGTAAGGGGTAGGGCCAAGGGGTGAATTGAGATTGGGCCTTGTTCTGGGAAACATTGAAGCTGGAAGCATCTTATACTAGCTGACAGCAAGATACACTGTAAGGTGTGTGTGTGTCTCCAGGGAGACAAGAAAAATAGGCTAGCAAGAAGGCAAGAAAGTGGATCTGTTTTTTTTCTCCTCGCCTCTCCTCTCCTCTCCACACCTCTCTTCTCCTGTCTTCCATCCTCTTCTCTCCTCTCCTCTCCTCACCTCTCCTCTTCCCTGCTCTCCTATCCTCTCCTCTCTTCTATCCTCTCCTCTCTCCCCTCCTCCTCAGTCCACCGCACTGCTCCACTCCTCTCCTCTCCTCCCCTCCCCTCTCCTCTCTTCTCCTCCTCTTTCCTCTCCTCTCCTCTCCTCTCCCCTCTCCTCCTCCTCTTTCCTCTCCTCTCCTCTCTCTCCTCCGCTCTCCTCTCCTCCCCTCCGCTCTCCTCTCCCCTCTCCTCCTCCTCTTTCCTCTCCTCTCCTCTCTCTCCTCCTGTCCTCTCCTCTCCTCTCATCTCCTCCACTCCGCTCTCCTCTGCTCTGCTCTGCCCTCCTCTCTCCTCTCCTCTCCTCTCTCTGCTCTCCTCTCCTCTCTCCGCTCTCCTCTCCCTCTCCTCTCCTCTCCTCCTCCGCTCTCATCTCTCCTCTCTCCTCTCCCTGCTCTCCTCCCCCCGCTCTCCTCTCTCCTCTCCTCTCCCCTCCTCTCCTCTCCTCCTCTACTCTCCCCTCTCCTTCTCTTTCCTCTCCTCTCCTCTCTCTCCTCTCTTCTCCTCCTCTCTCTTTTCCTCTCCTCTCCTCTCCCCTCTCCTCTCCTCTCCTCTCCTCTCTTCTCCTCCTCTTTCCTCTCCTCTCCTCTCTCTCCTCCTCTCCTCTCCTCCACTCTGCTCTCCTCTCCTCCACTCCGCTCTCCTCTCCGCTCTCTTCACCTCCTCTTTCCTCTCCTCTCCACTCCTCTCCTCTCCTCTCCTCTCCTCCCCTCCCTCCCCCTCTCTCCTCTCCTCTCTCCTCCTATCCTCTCCTCCCTCCCCCCTCTCTCCTCTCCCCTCTCCTCCTCTCCTCTCTTCTCCTCTCTTCTCCTCTCCTCTCCTCTCCTCCTCTCCTCTCCTCTCCTCTCCTCCACTCCGCTCTCCTCTCCTGCAAATGGGCCGGTTTATTATGACCGTGCATGCTGCTGCAAAGTCACTGCAATGTCGGAGGAACGCTGATGCCGGGGTGCTGCAAGCTCAGAGCATTGAGAAAGACAAGAGGAGAGAGAGAGAGAGAGAGAGAGAGAGAGAGAGAGAGAGAGACAGAGAGAGAGAGAGAGAGAGAGAGAGATAATGACAAGGAGAGAGATATACAGAGACAGAGAAAGACAAGGAGAAAGAGAGAGAGGGAGAGAGACAGAGAGAGAGAGAGAGAGAGAGAGAGAGAGAGAGAGAGAATGACAAGGAGATATATACTGTAGCGTATATATATATATAGAGAAAGACAAGGAGAAAGAAAGAGAGAAAGACAAGGAGAAAGAGAGAGAGAGAGATTGACAGAGAGAGAGAGAGAGAGAGAGAATGACAAGGAGAGAGATATACAGAGAGAGAGAGAAAGACAAGGAGAAAAGAGAGAGAAAGACAAGGAGAAAGAAAGAGAGAAAGACAAGGAGAAAGAGAGAGAGAGAGATTGACAGAGAGAGAGAGAGAGAGAGAGAGAGAGAGAGAGAGAGAGAGAGAGAGAGAGATAACACAGGCTTATCAACAGCCAGCTACCTGTCTGGGATACATGCTCACCACGTAGCTTGATCACTCAACCAGAGAACAGAGTTAATGCAATCTGAATCACATGAATGCCTGTGGTGTGAGAGATGGGGGGGGGAGAGAGAGAGAGAGGGAGAGAGAGAGAGAAATGGGGAGTGAGAGAGAGAGGGAGAGAGAAATGGGGGGAGAGAGAGAGGGAGAGGGGGGGAGCGACAGAGAGAGAGAGAGAGAGAGAGAGAGAGAAAGAGAGAGAGAGAGAGAGAAAGAGAGGGGGGAGAGACAGAGACAGAGGCAGAGAGAGAGAGAAATGGGGGGAGGGAGCAAGTGAGATTGAGCGGGACAGAGAGAGACAGGAAGAAAGAGAGAGAGAGAGAAAGAGAGAGAGAGAGAGAGAGAGAGAGAGAGAGAGAGAGAGGCAGAAAGACAGACAGACAGACATAGAGGTAGGGAACATCCTAACCCCTAGAGATCACATGTGATGTTAAGCTTGGGTAGGCATGGAAGTCCACTATCAGTTTTACGGCAAATGATGTAACACTATCTCTAGGTCAGACGGAGAGGAGAGAGGAGAGGAGAGGAACAGCCTCCTTCACTGTATTAGCATGACCTCAGCAGATTTCAAGGAATGATACCAGCCTGTTCCCTACCCCCCCCTAAAGCCACACCAATGTGTGTGTGCGTGTGTGTGTGTGTGTGTGTGTGTGTGTGTGTGTGTGTGTGTGTGTGTGTGTGTGTGTGTGTGTGTGTGCTGTTGAAAAAAATCCCATGCTGCCTTTTGTTTTAATGCAGATCTAAAGATAGGCCACTCAGGCGTGTAATATGCGGCACTATACCGTACCCGTAGCGTATGCCCTTGGCTTGGACATCCTGCATCCTGAAAGCTTGGACGCTCTCTGTGTGCATTCCAATATGCGACCTTGTGTCCTACACTTGGGCTTGTGGCCTCACGTTTTGCTGATGCCCCGCCTCCGTGGACAAAACAATTAAGTTTCTCCACTGTCAGCTCAGCCACAACAATTTTTGTGGGACTATTCTTCATTCACCATCCAGTTTGCAAATGAGAAAATGATTTAACAATTGAGCTTTTGCGAGATATCGAAATACAATGCTGTTATCAGTGATTACTTCCTGGTACCAGACCACAAGCACAAGTGGAGGACGCAAGGTCACACATTGGAACGCACACTCTGTGTGTCTGTCAGTCACGTGTTCTTCATTCTTACACTCAGTCACCGTGAGAGCTCAAACAGTACGTCGTGTTAACATAAAACAACGGACAAATAAATACTCCAATGTACTCAAACGACCTGCCACTGACAACAGTTCTGATGAGGGCAGGTGAAAGTAGCCTGTGCGTCCAACTCTGAGGCGTTTGTAAGGTCAGGGGGGCATGTTGCCACCTACAACATGAGGGAGTGGCCGACACGAAGGATTGTTAAAATCATGGAGACCTCGGTTACTTTCCCTGAAAAGTCTGTGATGATTCACAGTCTGTTCACGTGTCTCCTCTCTTCGCTAGTGTTCCTTCCTCGTATTATTAGAACAGCTGACATGTCCACAATTGAGCACAGTAGATAACATTTCATCCCATTCACTGCAGCACTGGAGCTACGGACGACATGAAGGGCAAATAGCCAATAGAAGAAAGAGCTGCCTGCTGCCTGGACAAGTCATCTCTCTTACCGACCTTTAACTCTGTCTCTGCACCTCATTCATATTTTCAGTAGTTAATTTCCAGAATCCATGCTCCCTATTCACAAATGTTACCTTTTTCACCAATACTCACCACCACCACCATCAAATTCCAAATATTCATTATGATTTGGGGAAAGTTGCACTTTTCATACATGAAAAGGTGGATCTTTTTGAATTTTGAGAAATGGGCATTCTCAGCTGTAAAACTTTCTGTACTTATTCTAAGATCAAATTTGGCAATAGGCACAGCACCATTTCAATCAGCAGTATAGTTGCAATACCCACTCTGGCCACCACCCAACACAGTGCACCTTCAACTGTGGATCAGGACTCCTGTTCACATCATGTCCTTCTACTCTGCGGATCCATAATGACAAAATCATATCAGTGGTATTGCACAGGTTGTGTGTGTGTGTGTGTGTGTGTGTGTGTGTGTGTGTGTGTGTGTGTGTGTGTGTGTGTGTGTGTGTGTGTGTGTGTGTGTGTGTGTGAGTCGAGTGAGTCGAGTGAGTGAGTGAGTGAGTGAGTGAGTGAGTGAGCGAGCGAGCGAGCGAGCGAGCGAGCGTGCGTGCGTGCGTGCGTGCGTGCGTGCGTGCGTGCGTGAGCAAGAGAGAGCATGGGTGCGTGTATGTTAACTGATGTAAGACTTTTTGCTATACTCAGATTTTGCCCTATGTTTACTGCAATGTGCAATAATGTGTATTAGGTCTTTGTCTTGTATCTATGTATCTATGTAAGCTGTCAGACACCTTAATTTCCCTCGGGATTAATAAAAGTACTCTACTCTACTCCTCGACAGATATATTGAAATACACGGCCAAGCATACAGAAGGTTGGTGAAAAACAATCTCAGAGCAAGAGGCAGATGGAGAGGATTTAAGGAGGAAGGTTAGGGTGAAATAGAGGGCGAAATAGAGGGCTTTGAATCAAACAAAATTATCAGACACAAACCATCATCATCCTGTCCCGTCCCAGTTTTCGTTAACAGCAGATATTAAATTGGTACCATCAGGGCCGCTGACAGCTTTTGCTGTGCCCAGGACAAAATTATCTGAACGGGCCCCCCACCCAATACATTCAATATAATGAGGACCCAATTATGGGCCCACCACCATCTCCCTGGGCCCGGGACAACTGACCCATGTTGCCCTCCCTTGTCGACTTGCCTGGGTACCATGTACGCCGACACGAGTTCGATAAGAAGCAAGTTGGCAGGAATTCAGTTCACTTCCTCCCCCTGTCTCTCTCTTCCCCTACCACGCACACACACTCACGCAACACACCGACGTTTCCAAATATCTGTAGGCGTACGGAGAAGGGTTGCAGCCCTTTCTGCATGAGAGGCAGGCCTGCTTTGTATTCTGCTCAGCATCAGGACAGGCAGCTGTCTGAGTCACTGTTGGCCTTGATAACACTCACAGCTCCCACCTAACCGTTCGCTCCACAAAATAATAGACCTTCCTTCAGTTTCGTCCTCGCTGCCGACAGTATTATCCATTCCACACCGTAATATCACAATTCCGTTGTCTTATACCAGAGGCAGGCGTATAGCAAAACATTGAAGTGCCCACTGTTCTTTTACACCAGTGGTTCTCAACCTTTTTTGAACATGTTGTTGCATCATATGCCTCCCAAAGCCCACTTCAACTCATCAGAAGCCAGACAACGCCCCCCTTAGTATCAAAAAAATAAATGGACTAATGCCCCCCAATGGCAAATAAGCACCACCCCCTCTCAGCTGTATCCTTCTCAACGCCCCCCAAGAGCTCCCCAACACACCCTGGGGGGCTGTACCGCCCCCGTTGAGAAACACTGTTTTACACTAATCATCTGGATGAGCTCTATTGGTGGTGTGCCAGGTACTGTTGAAACAGGGAACAAAAGGCTTTAAAAACAAAACAAAAATAAAAACACATCAACACATTTACACTGACCACTTTAGTTGCTATGACATCTTGGCAGACTTCTTATGTGATTGTGTAGAAAAGACAAGGTCTTTTAAATTTAGAGATGCACTGGATCCTGATTTTTAGGATCCTGCCGGATACCGGATCCGCTGCTTAAGATCCTGCCGGATCCGGAAACGGATCCTACGAAAGGGTTGAAACACATAGCCTACTTGCACACGTGGGCCCTTTTTATTACGTTGGCTCAAACTATTTTTTTTAGACTCATTGGCTTACTGCCACACTACCTGCACTGGTCGCTTCCAAAGGGCTTTCACTCCATGCAGCAATTGGGGTTGTGAAAGACTGACTGAAAAACCTAGGCTAGAGATGCACCAGATCCTGATTTTTAGGTAACTGCCGGATACCGGATCCACTGCTCAAGATCCTGCCGGATCCGGATCCAGTGAAAAACCCTATTATCCTGCCGGATCCGGAACCGGATCTTGGATCCTGTGCATCCCTAAAAGGGAAGATACGAAGATGGCACTGGAACCTGTTAAGATTGAGTTCTGTATGCATACTTACAACCACATTGAAAATGCCTCCTCACTGGTCTTCTTGAAACAACACCTTAAAACCCATCTCTTTTTGGAGGCCTTTGGCTTCTAATGTCCACAAGCACACACCTACATACGTACACACACTTACACGGATATTATGTAAAGCGACCTTGGGTGTTTTGAAAAGCGCTATATAAAATTAAGGTATTAGTATTATTATTATCATTATCAAAAGATTCATGCAAGGACTTAAGCCTACCTATTCTGCATTGGCAAGCCAGAATTTCAGGGACGATTCATCATTTTGCTGGATTACCATGTCACGCAAAAGAGAGGACACACAGTGATAAAAGAGAAACCAAAATCTGTTCTTCAAAAGATATAATTTAAAGATTTAGCGGTTTTACCAAACGCACCTCATCAGACGTCTGTAAAAAAAAAAGGGTAATGTTTTAAAAATGGTGATGGCCTATAAAAAGTATCTATAAAAAGTAAACAAATAACTGTGTGCAACAACAGTGCTTGTTTCACTTCCTGCCTAGATGAAGGCCCTGTAGCTCCTTTGAAGTTCAATCATGAACTAGCCTTTATATTATTCATGTGGTTTTATCTTAGAAGAGTGCCTTGGCAACCTGCCTTCATCTGATATCTATAAGAAGTAGCCTACTTGTGTCTAAAATTAAACAGTGCTAAAATTGTGTCAATTACACAGGCTGTGCTCAGCGAGGGTTCACAATAAAAACCGAGGACATGTGTTTCACTGAAGTGCAGCCAGGAGCTATGGGGACAAAAACTGCTGTTATCCTATACTTTTCCCCTCCCATCATAAATAGAAAGTGATTCGCTTGCATGAGTTTAGCTTAGCACAGCAAGTGCTTTTCTGACTCGCTACAGTATGCGAAACCCATTGCAGAGACCTACTACTACAGTACTGTGCAGTAGGCCTATGCGGTATAATCTCGTATCAACGTCCAGACAGATGATGTTACTAATCTGGGTTCAATCCCTCACCTGCCAGATTACCAGCTGCTGTTTTTTAACAGGAATCAGTCAGAGAAGTGAAAGCCCAATTGGGAAACTCCAACTCCCACTGTAATTGTGACACAGCACAGAAGTGAACACAGCACACAACGAAATTGCATTTATGCCTCACCCCTTGCAAGGGGGCAGCCCTCAATGGCGCCCCTAGGGAGCAGTGCGACAGGGCGGTACCATGCTCAGGGTACCTCCGTCATGGAGGAGGATGGGGGAGAACACTGGTTAATTACTCCCCCCACCATCCCGGCGGGTCGGGGGTCGAACCGGCAACCTTTGGGCTACAAGTCTGACGCCCTAACGCTTAGCCATGACTGACTGCCCATGCATAAATACAATAAGGAGAGCAACTTACCTCATTACGACAACAAACTAACAACGGAGAGATTAAGAACTCCAGTTAAGAACAACACGGAACACATTCTTGAAAATCATTTTTAAATGATTAAATTTAACATTTGGTGTTATTTGCTTGATGCAGTGTTTCCCATACATTGAGGAAACTATGGCGGCCCGCCATAGTTTACATTTGGCCGCCATAGTTTACGAAAATGTAAAAAAAAAAAAAAAAAATTTTTACTTTTTTTTTTTTTTTTTAACGATATCCGTTTTTGTTAAAAACGATTTGAATTACGATTTCCACGGTAACACAGAATGAGGGGAAAGCATTAGGAAGTGACCGTAAGGGTATTACAGTTGATTCATGTGTGCACACGTGTAACATCGGGTGAGTAACAGAACATGTGCGCAACGATGCGTTATGACACGCCGATATGCGAGGATCTTCGTCCAAATCGCTAGTCGCATGCATCATCGCTAACTGCGTTTACATCGCGTGCCGCGTGTAAGGGAAATGTTAGTTGTTGACATGTATGGAATTCACTTCAATTTGTGCTGTTTCTTGCTTCAGTTGTGGACAAAACGATTGGCCAAACTCACAATAGAAAGCCTTTGCTGTGCTACTGTCCCAGAGAGCTGAAAAAAAAACCTTCATAGAAGAAGTCACACTTAACAGGGGTGTTAACCAATCCAATGAGTTCTCTCATTGCTCTCTCTCTCTCTCTCTCTCTCTCTCTCTCTCTCTCTCTCTCTCTCTCTCTCTCTCTCTCATAGTAGCCTACTATTTACCCATAACAAATGGTGAATTTCTGAGCCCTTTTTAATGTGTAGCCTATACCACTGAAGGCATGATAATGCTTCATCATATTTTAGAAATAGGGCCTATGTGCCTTTTATATAGGCCTACCAAATGTTTATCATTTTGAAATTGTTTCAGTTGTTTATGACTTGTGTATGACTGAAATTATCTCTGCATACTATCAGTGCTGCATTGCTTTGTAAAGATAGGCTATTCAACACACTTTAAAAACACACTGAAAAGATACGGCCATAGTAGCCTACTGAAAACATTTTGTTCATAATAATGGTGATTAATAAATGGTGGTCTTAAATTTTCATACTGACATCCTTGAATTTGACTTGGTAGATCACGGCAGACCATCAACTTCAAAAGTAGATCTTGGTTAAAAAAAGGTTGGGCACCCCTGCTATAGAGAGAACCACAAGTGCTTGAAAGACAGGGATCAAAAGCCTAGTCAAGTTGTAGTTTACTTGGGTTTGGGAGCAATATAAAAAACCTTCAGAGAAGGGACAGTTTGGATGAGTTTACTAACACTCCCTAGGCTTTGTTTTACAGTTGTAATGAGTTTGGTGACAGACCTTCATTGACACAGCAGAGGAGACATCGGGCTGCATATAGAAATTAACGTGTAATGAATGTGAATATAGACATAAATGTGTAATATGTTGTTCAGCCCTTTTAATGGGAGGAATTTGAAAAAAACTGGCCCTGTGACCAGCACCCCTCATGTAGAATGTGTACGCCTACAGATATGTGTGGGGGAAAAGGCATAGCCTACCCTCTAAGACCCTTTTTGTCTATGCGTTAACAATTTCACAGTGCTCTTAAATTCTTATCTCTGCTCCTATTTTGTTTTATTATTGTTTCCCAGACCCCTGCATGAGGGACGAATGAAACTGTGTTGTAAACAGAAATTACTGTAAAGAAATTACTTTTTTGACAATGACAATGTACTACTATTATACAAGTCATGGGTAAAATCTTATGTAGCCTTATTTCTCAAACTATAAATGGCTGAAATATAGGCCCAGGCCTACAGTTTCTCCATGCGCCAATGTCATACTGTAGTCATTGTTTTTGCCGTTTTGCATTTACGCTGCAAGAATACACCCTCCCACCCCCCCCCAAAAAAAAAGGCCTGTGTGAGAAGACCCCCCCCCCCGACAAAATAAACCCCGGCTGCCCCCATAGTTTCCAAAATTTCTGTGGGAAACACTGCTTGATGTTTTTGGGCGGTTGCAAAGATTGTGATGTTTTCTCAGAGCCGTATATAAGAGGGTGTGCTGCCCCACTGTGGCTGATTGTAGACACTACAACTGCACAGTGATTGCCAGGTCACGTCATCACCATCGGCCTCGTCGTTAACATGATGTTTTTAATTCCAAATTAATAATTCAGAAATAAACTGTTCCATGGAGTTTACATTGCACTTTCATTTTGTTCCGAATTGTGAAGTTGTGTTTAGGTGTTTTCAAAGCAGAATTAAGTTTTATTCTGTTAATTCTTTAAGTTAATTCTGAAGGAATTTCTAATGCAAACGAGGCAATTGTGACCATCTCCTTTCTCCTGTACTGTACTGCTGAGGGTTACAGCTCAGCCTCAGATATAGTCCGATCGATCTGATGAATCCAAAAAAAATTGTGCAAAGTAGTGAAACATAAATAGGTGCCTTTTCATTTTAGTAAATCTTGTAGTTCTACTTGTATAGTACTAGACTGTGACGTTGTGAGGAATATTTACCCCCATCATAGGCAACTATGCAGCAGTGTAGAACTGCAGCTGGCTATTATTCATGCCAATGGTGTCTACACTTTGATTGGTCTGATTAGTTTAAAAAAGCATCTTGGTCTATTCTGTGCATAGTTTTGAATCACGCGAATTGTACATTTATTGTAATGTATTGTGTATCAATTCATTTCACAGTTTCTTTTTCCAAAATCAATTTGCTTACTAGTTGCAAATTGCATGCAGAACGACGACATGTGCCAATTTTAAACAAAAATTGAAATTGTAAGCCAACCTTTCAGAGTGAGGTTATTGACATTTTGACCGGTAATGTATAATACATTAGATTACATCATTAGTGAATAGTCGTGCCGTCACATTGACTCACATCATGTCACGAAGAAAAATCCCGCTTGGGAACGGAAGCAGCTAGAAATATGATAGAAATTATTTCATGTATGGAAAGCTGAGATTCCTTGTAATCATGTGTATATAGGTCTAACACAAAATATTCCAATCATTCCAAACACAGGCTGCCACTCAATGTGTAAATAGCCACAGGGTCATTTTGTTTGGTAAATAAAACAAACCAGAGATTTCTGCGATGTGGTTTTTATTCTTGACATGGGGGATGGGTCACGCTTTGATTCAGACAGAAAAAAGGGGTACCTTTATTTCCAGCCTCAGTGATATCTTTAAAATAAAATAAAATAAAATAAAAAACAATAAAAAATTAAGCCAAACACTTTGCGGATGATGCTTCAACAAAACCCAGTGGGTAAAATTCTCACATAAAACATGTTCCTCACTGATCCGAAACATAATAAAAACCAAGAAATTCAAAGCCCATTGTGGAAGAAGCCACAATTTAACTTAAAATTTAAATTAAAATCAGTAACTGCGATAAACAGCAGAACGTCTCTTTTTTCCAATGTCGTCCTCGTCCATAGATTGCAGACTTTCCCATATCACACATTCGTATTGCACATTAACCACATAAAATTGCCTCTGAAAACAGAAAAAGAAAAAGAAGAATTTCTCTTTTTGAACAGTATGCAGGGCTTGAAAAAGTGCTAATTTCAAAAACAGAAGTAGGGAACAGCTAGGCCCCAAAACCTGCCACCGTGTTATCACGCCATGGCAACTCGCCCCAACTAGCGTCTTCCATTTTGTAACCTTTTTATACCGATGTCCTCAACATCGTTGTCTGCTCAAAACTTAAAAATGGAAAAATAAAATAAAATAAAAGCAGCAGCATTTTTAATCTGGTTTTCAAAAAATGACTGGGATTCCAATAAAACATTCATTTGAGAGAGAGCGAAAAAAAAAAAAAACTTAAGCTTTAAGGCCTATTCTGCATGAAGGGGGACAAAGAAATGTTTCCTCTCGCACCTGTTAGGATCTTTATGAACTACCATGGTAGACCTGTGGCCAGTGATCTCTAGACGGTGGACACTTGGGGTCTATACTAAGAAGCTGGTTCAGGAGTAAACCAGGTTAAGTTAGGAGGTAAATCATCTAATAGAAGAGCCTTTTCTAATAGACTATTTACCTCTCAACTTAACCTGGTTTACTCCTGAACCACCTTCTTAATACACCCCCTTGAAGTAGCTGAGTTGACTGTGGGTATTTCTCAAAACCTAATGCGCACACTTCCAAGTGTGCTCAGCCTAATTAGTCACGCCCAGTGATTTGGTGAACTCTATGGAGTATCCAATCACTGGGCGTGACTAATTAGGCTGAGCACACTTGGAAGTGTGCGCACTAGGTTTTGAGAAATACCCTGTATGTCTTGAGTCTAAAAATGGCCAGAGGGTGGTGTGGTGTGGTGTGGTGTGGTGTGGTGTGGTGTGGTGTGGTGTGGTGTGGTGTGGTGTGGTGTGGTGTGGTGTGGTGTGGTGTGGTGTGGTGTGGTGTTTCCCGTCCTGTGCGCTGGCTGCTCTTAGTTGCCCGTGTCGGGGGGGTTGGGCCAGGGCTCTGAGCTGCGGCGCGTCAGGGTGGGTCTCCACATGCTCCAGGGGTTGTAGGCGCGACTCAGCTCCACCATGGGGGGTGCAACGCCAACTCCAACTCCGGGGGCAATTCCGACTCCAACGCCAGAGACGGGGCCCGGGACGGGGCCGCTCCCCACAGCCAGGTTGGCCGGGGGGATGCCACCACCAACACCACCGCTGCTGTGGCTGTGGCTGTGGCTGTGGCTGTGGCTGCCACTGCCGTCGGGGGCACCCCCACCCATGAGGTCGGAGATGGGGGAGGAGGGCGATGAGGACGGGGGTGGGAAGGTGTCCCCGCTGGTGGACCAGATGGAGGGGCTGAACGGGACGCCGGTCGACCACAGACTGCTGCTGCCAAGGATGGACTGTGAAGAAGAGACGGGTGGGGGGAGAGACCGTTAGCCCTCTTTGCAACTGCACTTGTTGTTCTGTATATTTTCCTGTGCACTTTGTATTTGCTTGTGATGTTGGCTTGATTATGTCCTCTTTTGAAAGTCGCTTTGGTTATAAAGCGTTCGCCAAATGCAATGTAATGTAATGTAATGTAATGAATCAAGAAAATCGTCAACTTGCACAGCATGGTGGGGGGAGAGACTGTGGAGAAGAGCGGGCGGTGGGGGGGAGAGACTCCGTTAGATCAGGAATTAAGAAAATCGTCTACTTTTGTTTTATGATGTATAATTTATTTATGTAATGTATATATTTTTGCACATATGGAGTTACGGTCATTTCACTGCAATCTAGCCTAAGGCTAGGGTTGTATGCGACAAATAAATTACTATTACTCGTGAGAGCTAATACGATTTCAACTTGCACAGCATGGTGGGGGGAGAGACTCAGTTAATTAGCTCAGGAAGAGCTAATACGATTTTAAATTGTGTGAAATAAGGGTTTTATGATGTTAGTATGCACAGACTCTACAACTTAGGTCAGTTAGCTCAGGCAGAGTTAATACGATTTCAACTGGCAGAGAAGGGTGGGGGCTGAGACTCAGGAGAGGAATAGCTAAAAAGATTTCTTTTGTGTGAAATAATGGTTTTATGATGTTAGTATGCACAGACTGTAACTTAGGTCAGTACTTCTAAAAAGAATCTTCAGACAGAGGGCCACTTTGTCTCAAAATTGTTTTGCAATGCATAATGTAATTTGTACAAGTGAACAGTGACAAAAAAAAGCATTTTATTCTATTTTTCAAGGACCACCTCTCAACTGGATTGACATGTTCGCCCTACATTACAGGCATGTCTTATTGTAGTGAAAGAACACGTGTTGAACGGGTTTATAATTAATGTTACAAATACAACCCGTTACTTGTCTTGGACTCGCTGAACCACACTTTGAGGACCACTGGCTGAGACAGACCTAATATGCCTTTGCATCTGTCAGAGTGTTTTATACTGTTAGTATCCCCTATGCCAGCGGTGTCAAAGTCAAATTCAAAGTGGGCCAAAATCAAAATCTGGGATGACGCCACGGGGTGAATTCAATATTTACACTGAATACACTGAAATTATGCATACAGTAGACTTAAAGCTAGGCAAATAATATGTTCCCATCATATACTGTATACTCATTATATAGTATACTTATTGTGCTAGTATGTGCCTAGTCTGGAGCCACTCATAATTCCTGTGATGCACAAAATGTTGGCTTCAAGTCACATTTTCTCTATATTAAATGGTGTATGTTGGCCAACTGTAATACACATTTCGAAATGATCTCGCGGGTCAAATAAAATGGATCAGCGAGCCGAATTTGGCCCCCCAGACCTGAGTTTGACACCCCTGCCCTATGCTGTTGTAGGCTTCATGGTTAGGTTGTAGTTTCATGTTAGGTTGTGTCTTTTTTAAATATATTTTAAACCAATGAGAGCATTGAGCCAAAACATCAGGTTTAGATGATGATAGGGCTGTACGATTATGGAAACAAATGATAATCACAACATTTTCCTCCTACGTTTTTCTTTTGGGAACCTTTTTGAGCAACTTTTCATTGTATTTAAGTATGTAACAATAAAACATCTTGTAAGTAATCTGGTGATATTGCATGTTAAAGAACATGTTGAATTGAATGGGGTTTGAGGCTTGTGTGTACTGGTAGCGTACCATACCACCATGGATAAATGTGATAATGCATGTTGAAGAACAATACATTGAACTGAATGTGCTTATAGGGCACATGTGTGCTGGTAGTGTGTCATGAGACCATAGACAATTGTAATATTACACTGAATTGTGATAGTTGAACTGAATATTTGAATATTGACCTCGATGGGGTATGTTGCGTGTGTGTGTGCTGGTAGTGTACCTACCATTAGTTCATGGTTAATTGTGATATTGCGCGTAACATCTTGTAATCTGGTGATATTGCACGTTGAAGATCAACACATTTAATTGAAAGGGTTATTGGGCGTGTGTATGCTGTACATGTGTAAGGGGCTCGTGTGTGCTGGTAGTGTACCATAGATAGAGACCATAGATAATTGTAATATTATATGACATTGAATTGTGGTGATAAACTGAACTGAATGGGCTGTTGAGCGTGTGCGTGCTGCTGTGCGTGTGTATGGGGCTCGTGTGTGTGCTGGTAGCGTACCACACCACCATGATGGCTAAATTGTGACAATGAATGGGCTATTGGGCACGTGTGTGCTATAGGTGTGTATGTGGCACATGTATTGTGTGTGTATGTATGGTGCTGTACGTGTGTGTGTGTGTATTGGTACCGTGGTGGGCGTGGTGGGGCCGGAGTTGGAGCTAGTGGGCCAGGAGTGGAGGGGGTCGGTGGGTGTGTGTGTGTGTGCTGTACGTGTGAGTGTGTGTGTGTGGATAACACCTGTGTGTGTGTGTGTGTGCTGGTGTGGTACCGTAATGGGCGTGGTGGGCCCGCAGCCGGAGCTGCTGGGCCAGGAGTGGAGCGGGTCGGTGTGTGTGTGTGTGTGTGTGTGTGTGTGTGTGTGTGTGTGTGTGTGTGTGTGCTGGTCTGGTAGCATACCGTGGTGGGTGTGGTGGGTCTGGATCCGGAGCTGCCGGGCCAGGAGTGGAGCGGGTCGCTGGGTTTGTGTGTGTGTGTGTGTGTGTATGGTGCTGCGTGTGTGTTTGTGCTGGTTCTGGTACCGTAGTTGGTGTGGTGGGGCCGGATCCGGAGCTGCTGGGCCAGGAGTGGAGCGGGTCAGTGTGTGTGTGTGTGTGTGTGTGTGTTTGTCCGTGTGTGTGTGCCGTGTGTGTGTGTGCTGGTACCGTGGTGGGTGTGGTGGGGCTGGATCCGGAGCTTGAGGGCCAGGAGTGGAGCGGGTCGGTGTATGTGTGCTGTACGTGTGTGTGTGTGTGTGTGTGTGTGTGTGTGTATGGTGCTGCGCGTGTGTGTGCTGTACTGGTACCGTGGTGGGTGTGGTGGGTCCGGATCCGGAGCTTGAGGGCCAGGAGTGGAGCGGGTCGCTGGGTGTGTGTGTGTGTATGGTGCTGCGTGTGTGTATGTGCTGGTCTGGTACCGTACCGTGGTTGGCGTGGTGGGTCCGGATCCGGAGCTTGAGGGCCAGGAGTGGAGCGGGTCGGTGGGGGTGCCGGGGGCGGCGGCCCAGTAGGAGGGCGAGGAGGACGGGCAGCAGCCTCCGTACTCAGACCAACTCTGCTGCACCGGCTGGCACTCGCTGCTCTTGGGGGACGTCATCCCACTGAACACTGCAATCACACACACACACAGTTTTAATATTCATGTCCGGTATAAATATCTTCAGACATCATTTAAACATACTGAAAGACACATTTTTACCTCCTCATTTGGATTGACAGATGCACATTTATCATGGCACAACAAAGTTGGCTTAACCCATTGATGTCTAAAGCACCTGCAAAAAAAGGGTGCTAAATGCCTGAGCCCTTTTTAAGAAAAGTTGCCCTCAGCCTATAAAAACCTAAATACCTCCGCTTCTGATGGACATAAAAACATGAAATAAGTTGCATTTAAACCCTAAGACCCTCATCTTGCATTGCATCTTGCAATGAAACATGTTTTCAGACTTTTGTGGATCAGTAGTAAAAATTCGCTTCAAAGACACCTACTCGATACATAATATGGGTCTAACAGCTGAGCCTGGCACAACAGGCATCTGTTTCCAGATTGTGCTTACCTCCTGACAGGTTGAAGGTGTTGCTGGGCCCAAACGCGGAGAAGGAGTTGGCAGAGTTGAAGCCCGGACTGCTGACGTTACTGATGGGGCTCCATAAGCCAGTGCTGAAAAGTCAAACGTCAAACGTCAGTGATTTGATTGTTTACATTTATTGCCATTTCAGCAGCTATGGCTAAATCATGGCCAATACAGGTAGAAGAAAAAAAATTGTCAAAATTCAAACGTCAAAATCGAAGTTGTGCATTTGCCATTTGACACATTGGAACTGTTGCGCATGCTCACAGAGTCCATATGAAACACAAAACAATGACAGACATTGTGAAGACATATTACATTACAATACAGAAATGAGAGAGATTCAGAAAAAATCCTTGAGACTGTTCAGATGTTTTGTTTTGTCATCAGTGTTACCAGAGGGGTATACTAAGAAGCTGTTTCAGTAGTAAACCAGGTTAAGTTACCCTTGTGGAAGATATAAATCATCTAATAGAAGAGCCTGGAGTCCTCATTTCCTTAACTAAACGATGCCTTCAGTTATATCCATTATTAGGTTTACCACTTCCTGTAGGTTTAAGTCTGTTTTTTCCCCCACTTCACCATATTTAATATACCCCCCAAGGTGCGATGTCGAGAAAAAATAAATAAAATAAAATTGAAACGATGAAAAAGTAAGCGACCCACAGTGGTTCACTTTGTTGCCTTGCTTTGCTTTTTAGTGGTGATACGAGAGATTCTATGACTATATACCTCTCCTCCAGTCTCTCTGGTGATACTGTCCAATCTACAGAGCCTCGGCTTGTACAGAATGTGCAGTGCTTATGTCTGAGCAGAGAGTTAACTGGATGGAGTGAGTCTTTAATTATTCTCTCTCTCTGCTCTCTTCTGGCGACGCTGTACTGTACAGTACATAGATGAAGTCCATAGAGGCACAAGTTTTAGTTTTGCATAGAGATGTACCGGATCCAGATTTTTAGGATCCTGCTGGATACCGGATCCACTGCTTAAGATCCTGCTGGATCTGGAACCGGATACCGGATCCTACAAAAGGGTTGAAACACATAGCCTACTGGCACACGAGGCCCTTTTTATTACGTTGGCTCAAACTATTTTGACTGAAAAGCCTCGGCTACCGGATCCGGGTCCTGTGAAAAACCCTATTATCCTGCCGGATCTGGAACCGGATCTTGGATCCTGTGCATCTCTAGTTTTGCACCTACAGTATTATCAGAGAGAGAGTAGAGAGAGAGAGGTTCCATTGGCCCATTGTTTCCTGGTTCTATTATGGCCCCCCCTAGGCAGACCTAAGGACTGTTCTATTCATTGTAGGAGCATTATGACACGGCCCTTTAGGCAGACCGGAACCTGGTCGCGTTAGGTGTCCATAGAAACCTATTATGTTGGCATATCTCTATACTTAAAGAAACTCTGGTATTATCCTCTCTGTTGCCTTCATCACAGTTATTTATAAAGGACCGTATCATCAATATCCACATTACTGATGACACTACAAGACCAACAGCAACATTATGAGGTCTGTTTATACATACCCGGGTATTTTGATAAACGTAGACCTTTCCCTTCGATTGTGCCTTTCGTTTATAAACAAACGGAGGTTTTCCCTCTATAAACGAAGTTTTTTTTTTTTAATCAGGTAAAAGTGGACATTTTTTAAAAATTCCGTTTAGCGTTTGAATATAAACAGAGATAAACCGGAGATAAGCCAGAGATAAACTGGAATGGCACTCTCCTTACTGCGCACAGGCTTAAAGTATTTATGACAGCTCTCGATATTTGTCTTTGATGTGAACGAAAATACATGCATTTTGCTAAGCGTGGAGAAGAAACATGTTCGTTTATCAAAGTACCTGGGTATGTATAAACACGCCCTGATTGCATGATAACTTTTACCAAACACAAGCATGGAACAGGAAGGTGGGTCTTACCTGTCAGATCCATCACTGTCCACCGATGTCGTGTGAGACACCTTGCCCAGAGTTTCTGTTCTACTAACGGCAGCTTTGGTTGTACCACTGCCTCCTGAGAAGATACACACACACACACAAATGCAATAATATTAATGTTAACAAGGGTTAACGATGCACAATGAGTGATGAATAGAAGATATATAGAAGAAAACATAATGTGTACAGAACTAACAGACAAAAGGACATTGAAGGCACAACTCTTTTCATTGGTAATAATTTTGGTGATATTTCACACACACACACACACATCTCCCAGGCTACATGAGACGGACCACTAAAAAGGGATGGTAACACTTTACTTGACGCCGATGTCATACGTATGATATAACAGTGTCATAACATTGTCATAAGCAGTCATCATCATCATACCCAGTCATGCATGTGTCATTAACATCATGTCAATATCAAAAACATTTTATGACTGTCATTAAGTAAAATTCGGTTATGGTAAAGACAGGCCTAACAATGTGAACTTTTCATGACCGGAAGACTTAATGACTCGTTCGTGACTGTTGTGACACTGTTTTGACACTATTATGACACTGTCATGTCATACGTACGATGCCGGCGTCAAGTTAAGTGTTACCAAGGGGATTGTGTTCATCTGGGAAGATGAGTAGCTCAGCTCACCTGGGCTTTTGTCGTAGCCAGCAGCCACGGCGGCGAAGGTGGGGTTGCCATTTTGACCAGGCAGGGACACGGACTTGGTGAGCTTATTCTTCGTTCCAGTGGCGACTTTAGGGGGACACTCGCTGCAAGCGCAAAAAAAGTGGATGACAATGTTGCGATGCATCAATCGAAAATTGAACTCCATAAATGGATCAGCAGTCGCACATAAAAGTCAAAGGGGGTCTATACAGTATTTCACTTTCTGTGAAATATTATAAAATAGAATTATTTTCCCCAATTTTCTTTCTTTGAAATAGACTGTACAGTGAATGTACAGCGCCCTGCCCTACCCTGTCTGAGCCATGGCTGGGCCACAAAATGTAAAATAGTAAGTGTGTCTGTGTCCAGTGTTGCATCCGTACCCGCCAGTGTTGACCACGCTGCTGTATGTGCCACGGGGGTTGAGGCTGGGGGAGGAGGGGAGCGGCGGGGAGCAGCAGGAGGTGCGAGACAGGGAGGAGGAGGAGGAGGCCCCTGCGGCCCCAGCCGAGGAGGAGGAGGAGGAGGAGGAGGAGCTGCCGTGGCTGGAGCGCTTGAGGAAGGGGTCCGCATTCAAGGTCTGCAGCGAGATCTGCTGAAGGCTGTCGATGGCTGCAGGGGAGAGAGGAGAACAGGGGACCAAACAATTCAGACAGACTCATGTCCAAAACCACAAAGAGAGAGCGAGCGAGAGAGAGAGAGAGAGAGAGAGAGAGAGAGAGAGAGAGAGAGAGAGAGAGAGAGAGAGAGAGAGAGAGAGAGAGAGAGAGAGAGAGAGAGAGAGAGAGAGACAACGAAATTGCATTTATGCCTAAACTGCGGAAGGGGTCAGCCCCCAATGGCGCCCCAAGGGAGCAATGCGACAGGACGGTACAATGCTCAGGGTACCTCAGTCATGGCGGAAGATGTGGGAGAGCACCAACTGGCGGGTCGGGAGTCGAACCTGCAACCTTTGGGCTACAAGTCTCACGCCCTAACTGCTTACCCATGACTCTCCTATTGAATTGCATCCAGGGCTCTAAATTAACTTACTTTTTTTTATCACCAGCCTAAATGGTTAGTAGATGTTTCTCTTACTAGCCAAACACACACTCACCCACTAAAGGATCAAATTGGCTAGTAACTTGGTCTTTTCTACCAGCCAAACTGAAATTTTGCCAGCATTTGGTAGGTTGGCTGGTGTAAATTTAAAGATCCCTGATGTCCCCTTGGGCAACAAGTCTGAAGCCCTAACCGCTTAACCACGACTAGGGGTGGGTATCGCCAACCTCCTCCCGATGTACCATGTGTATCGCAATATGTTAGAGCTTGTTTTTTTTTATTCATTTATTTTAGAAAATAGACATGAAGGACCAAATGCTACTTTTTCTGTAGAGCAACAGTTACACTGTATGTGAATGTAAAAGACTGCCTTCACAAAACGAAAGGTCTGGCAGTTGCCGTGTAGCATTCAAAATTCTATTTATGCTATTAAATGAAGTGTCGATACTGACTCCTCCGATACGATACGCGTATCGTGAAGAGGCCCATGACGATATATCCCAATACCGATATTTTTAACACACCCCTAACCATGACTCCCCTATAGTACTGTATCTATTGTAAGGTGTTGCTGTTGTTTTTGTCAGTGGTAAGGTGTTGCTCACTTTGGGGGCATTTGTGTAGGGGTACGCAGTCCCACTCTGGCGGGGGCGAGGAGTCCTTGTCGCCCTCGGAGCCGCTGCTGGTGGCCAGGTCCGTCATGGGGCTGCACGACAACATCTTACCCAGCGGAGACGAGCGGAACTCCGACAACTTCTCCTCTGTGGCTGCGGAGGGAATAAGTTGAAGGTAAAGATTGTGCACATCCCAGGAAAAAGGTGCAGGACAAAGACTGACTGTAGTTTCGGAGTGAGAGGTCCGCACACTCAAAATTCTATTTTGTTTTCTTTTATTATGTCATGGCTGGATTACGTTTCGACCTCAACAGTCTTCATCAGATTCTGATGAAGAACAAAAAGGATTTTAAGTGTGCGGACCTCTCACTCCGAAACATGGGGAGGGAATAAGACAACAGAATAACACTTTTTCCCCCCCTTTTCAGACAGTGTGCTCAACTCCAAGGTCTTGTTTTTACAAGGTCTTTGGTGATGGGCGAGCGAACAGATTCATAATTTTTTTTAGATAAGCGACACTGAAGGAGCTGCTTTTGCACCAAGACAGCGGTTCACAGTGAGACTTCCTTCAAGTTATACCAGCGGCTGTATGCAAGGATATTCAGAATACTTTAAAAGATAAGCTACTCTGATGTCTCAAAACAATGAGCAATGATGAGCAATGCTTTGATTGGGAAGGCAAATTACAATGTCTGCAAACGGAAACAAGCAGACAATTTGTGTGTTCGTGTGTGTGTGTGTGTGCGCGTGTGTGTGCGTGTGTGTATACTGACCTGCTGCTGGTTTTGGTGCTGGTCTGGGTTTGGGGGTATTGTTGTTGTTGTGTGTGTGTGTGTGTGTGTGTGTGTGTGTGTGTGTGTGTGTGTTCGTGTGTGTGCGTGTGTGTGCGTGTGTGTGCGTGTGCGTGTGTGCGTGTGTGTTACTGACCTGTTGCTGGTTTTGGTGCTGGTCTGGGTTTGGGGGTATTATTGGTGTGTGTGTGTGTGTGTGTGTGTGTGTGTGTGTGTGTGTGTGTGTGTGTGTGTGTGTGTGTGTGTGTTTTGTGTTTTATAACATGTATATACTGACCTGCTGCTGATTTGGGTGCTGGTCTGGGTTTGGGGGTATTGTTGGTGAGGGCCTGCTGCATCAGATTCTTGGTTGGGAATTTCTTCCTCTGTTTGGTTTCCAGAGGGGTCACGTATGGAAGCTCTAATGATGAACTGTAAAGGAGATCAAAAGGATGACAACATTTTACATCAGAAAGGTAGCCCGTTATGCTACATAAATCCGCCTAGCACCCAAAAATATTTTTGTCTGATGAGTTTGTCTAATCCTGGGCGCTGTTTCTCGAGAGCATCATTGCTAACCAGTTAGAAACTAGGTTTCCAATGGGAAAACGCATTGCAACCAAGTAAGTTGCTAACTTAGTTAGCAACGATGTTGTCGAGAAGCGCACCCCTGGTCCTTGTAAGATTGTCGCCACAGGCACCTACTTGGTCCCACCAATCAGGACCTGAATTCCCCCCCAACATGAACCTTCATGGTGGGCTTTGGTAGTACAGTGGAGACAGCTGAATAGGCCCAGTTAAAGGTGAAACTCTAATATTTTTAGTTGTTTATTTCTAGAATTCATGCTGCCCATTTACACATGTTACCTTTTCAAGAATACCTACGTACCACCATCATCAAATTCTAAGTATTCTAAGTATAAGTAAATTGCACTTTTAATACATGAAAAGGGGAATGTTCCCAATTGTCAGCCATTTTGAATTTCCAGAAATAGACATTTTTACCTAGTCTTTGAGTCTGTTGTGGCTTCTGTGTGTTTGGCCTTCTTGTTGTGTGGTTTGGACTGGGGCTCTGCTGCGTCGTCCTTCTCCTTCTCTGCTGCCATGGCCCGACCCTTTTTATTATTCACTGGCTCCTGTGAGGGAGGAAAAAAGGTCCGTTCAAAATTACGCTTTTGCACACCTCTGTAATTGGGCAGGTGGGTGGGATATTATCCCAGTGGGGTTCCCACACACTGTCCATTCCACCAACAAACTTTAATAAAATGTTTCAGTCATCCGATCTTCAAGGAAGTTTGTTAGTGGAATGGACAGTGTGACTTATGACTGTGACTGATCATGATGCACATTACAATTTGTTATTAATACGCTCATAATGCAGTATAGAATGGGCTTCAAGTAAAGTGTTACTTTTCTTATTATTAAAAAGACACCTCTACCCCAACTCTCTCTCCCACTGGTGTCCAGTCATCTCTTTACCATCGCTTTCAAATAAAGACATAAATACGATAAAACGATACCTCTTTGCTGCTTGCCTCTGTGTCAGGGTTGGAGGCCTCGGTGGTGGTTGAGGAGCTGTCGTCGTTATCCAGCAGCTTCATCTCCTCCTCCACCGCATGAGGCCTGCTGCTGCTCCCCTTACTCCTCTTCTCCTTCTCCTCACGCTTCTTCTGGGCCTTCGTTTTCTTATTCAACTGCTGCTGCTGCGGCTGTTGTTGCTGTTGATTTTGTTGTTGTTGCTGCTGGGTTTTCCCTTTAGAATGTGAGGCTGAGGGAAACAAATGCATAGAGAACGTCAATGGCCTCGGTTACATTTAATTCCTAATTAACTAAATTTAATTCAGAATAAAACGTAATTCCACTTTGAAAACTTTGTGTTACCACTTCACAATTGGGAATTAAATGGACCAAGTGAATTGTATTTTAATTACGAACGAGCCAACCGATGGAAAAGAGAGGAGAGGCCGACTGACCATTTCTTCTAACTATTTTGTCGATTATGCAAGCATGCACAAACGCGGACAAGGACATGCACACACAAAAGTGGCCCATACCTTTGCTCTGTGTGGCCTGTACCAATGGGGCTTGCTCTAGAAACACATCTGATGTTGTGGCCGGAGATTCGGGTCGGTCCAGATCTCTGTCCATTGCCTCCACCAGACTACTGTAGTCCGAATCGTCTGAGCAGCGCCGCTGGCTGGTGCTGGTACTGCTGCTGTCCTGACCCGTCTGGCCCTGGTGCTGGTTCTGATTCTGAAAAAGTGGTTTTAATTTAGTATAATAGAAACATGACTGAAGTGTACTTGTTGTGCATGTTAAAAGTGCACTCATACTTTTTGTGCCAAGAAAAAGTATGTTTACAATATAATTATTTAAAGTGTACTTAAAATAGATTAGATGTAATTAAGTCGCTCTCAAAGAGAGTACACTTAGCCAACCATACTTTTCAGGCTTGTAGTGCACTTAAGGCCGTCTGAAAGCGATGCCAATTTAGCATACTCAAGTGTTCTGCAAGTGTGCTGAAGTACTGCTTTAGTAGTAGTAGTACACTTTAAATTGACGAAAATGGTACACTTTGTAATAAGTATAGTCAACAAAAGTAGTTTAATTTAGTTTAGTTCAACAGGGGCCATGCACAAAAGTCATTGCTTACAAATGTAAAAAAAATTATAGTGTGTATTGTGACAACATGAAATGTAATTAAATTATATTCAATTGTATAAAATGGATAGAAATTACTATAACGATATAAACGATATAGGAGAAAGGTCACGATATACACTTTTATATCATGATAACGATATATATCGTCATATTGCCCAGCCCTAGTACATATACACTTTAAGTATATGGGTTTTCCACCTGGGTCTGCTGCTGCTGCTGTTGAGACTGGCTGTGACCCCCTTTGGAGCCCCCGCGGCCCCCCTTGCGGCTGGTGCTGGGCCCCGGAGCCGTGGGGCTGTCCTGGCCCCTGTGTGTGTTGGCTGGGGCGGTTTGCATAGATGCTTTGCCGTGACCGCCCTTTGAGGAGCGGTCGAGGTGGCCATTGCTGTTGCTGTGGTGGTGGTGAGATGAGCCTGCGCTTTGTCTACCGCCCCCCTTGGATGATGTGTTGCTGTTGTAGACACCACCGCCGCCGCGAGACACATGGTTGCTGTCGGCATGATCATTGGAGCTGTCAAAGCAATTCAGTCAAAAATCAGTTTCAAAATCAAGGTTTTGTACTATGGGAGACTAGCTAATGTTCTGTGAGACTAGCTAATGTTGTGTTGCTGTTGTAGACACCATTGTGAGACAAATGGTTGCGGTCAGTATGATCATTAGAGCTTTCAAAAAGGCAAAAATTCAGTTTCAAAATCAAGCTTTTGCTCTATGTGAGACTAGCTAATATGATACAAGCTAGAAGCCATGAAGCATCATGTCAAGAGGGATGGATGACACATTTTTATAACAGCTTGTGGCTTGTTCAAATTTGCTGCAGGTGTTAGAAGTGCCTCATGCTGTTTGAGTAACAAATGATGCAACACAACATATTCTGATCATTTTATATGGGCAATATATAAGACTCCATTTGAGTAAAATCAAAGGACAGCATGAATTATGGGGGAAAAAATCAAGAAGAAAAGACAAACTAGAGTGAACGTCCCAACCAAAGTAGGCCCAACTTACTTCGAGTCATTATGAATTCGGACTATTTCCCTGAGGTCAAACGGTCGGCCCGTTTCCATGCTGGAGTTGGCTCCCTCGAAGGACAGCCGCCTCTTGAACTGCTCCCAGATCCCCAGCGCCTCCAGGTATGCAGTCACCAGCACCAACAGAAACATGGAGCTGCGGAAAACAGAAAATTAATAAAAACACATTAGAAATCAGAGATGGCAGCCTGATTAATGCTAGATGTTGTTCTGTAGGTTTGTGTGTGTGTGTGTGTGTGTGTGTGCGCGCGTGTGTGCGCGCGTGTGTGTAAGTGTGTGTGCGCGTGCGCGGACCTACGCGCATGGGTTTGGCTTTGTCTCGGTCAAAGACACAACAGTTACATGCGCACCAAGACTTTCTCCTTTTTGAACTCCGATACGTCACCCATAATGTTGTGTAGGACTGCACGATTATGGAAAAAAATCATAATCACGATTATTTGGGTCAAAATCATAACCACGATTATTAATCCCGATTATTGATTTCTGCAGATTTTTTTTTAAATTACAACAAGATGAAATATAATCAAGAATGAATTACATATGGGATGAGCAAAATAAAATATTTTGTAATAATTATGTAAAGGCAATAGCATGAAACTTAGGTGAACAGATTTTTGGCCAGAAACACAGCCTGTCAGTATGTTCTGGCTTCAAGGACGCTCTCAAAGGTAGGTCACTATTGCCACGATTAAATCACGATTAAAATCACGACTTCGATTACACTATTTTATCATGATTTTGATTATTTTTCGATTAATTGTGCAGCCCTAATGTTGTGTGCATTGTACAATTTTGAACAAAACTATGCTCTAACCCTGCTAATTGAACCTTCACACTTCACCTTACTGGTGCAATGTGTAATTGCGAATTACCAGGGGTCCATAGATAACATTTATTCCGTGCGAATCAGGTTTAAGATGCGTTGGCGTGGTTACCTCATGATGATGGAGATGATGTGGTACTGATGTATAAGTTGTATTGACTGTAAGATGTGTTGGCGCAGTTACCTCATGATGATGGTCTTGATGAAGTAGTTGTATTGACTATAAGATGTGTTGGCGTGGTTACCTCATGATGATGGAGATGATGACGTAGAGCTCCAGCTCCCAGGAGGGGCGTGGCAGGGCCTCGGAGCAGGTGCCCAGGAGGTGGTACGGCAACGAGGCGTTCAGCACGAATGCAAACGACGAGCCGCCGCCAGAAAACAGCCGCAGCTCGCGGATCACACGCGACGCTGTGAAGTCTGGAGTGAACCTGATGGGTTGAAAGGAGGGGAAAAAAATGAGCATTTATGTACAATACTGCCCTATAAAGGCAACGTGTAGTAACTACACCAACACTGAAACTGAGAACAACAATCCCTCCAAAGTATCGGTCTAAGGATGGATATTGCATTCCCTGCAAATTTGACAGCAATATCACTACAACAATGGGACACATTTCATGATAAGTCTTTGTCACAAGATGAACGAGGTATTATAATCGAATCGCTGTCCCCTGCCCAATGCCCTAGATATTAATTGTGCAACATAATATAAGTGGAAAAGTAATTGAAAAAATGAATTGAATCATGGAGGCGGTGATTAACATCCCTAGTTCCTACAATACTTGTATAATACAAGTTTAGAAGAACATGCCTAACCTTGGATGAAAAGGCAATAAAACATCAGAAACACTCAAATCATTTTGAAATGAATAGGCAAGCCAGGCATTTAAAACGAGCCAACAATTGATGACCGACTAAAGTTTAGTTTCTGTTGTCTGAACACCAGAACCAAGTAACAGCCACAATTCTACTTCCTTAGAAAAAAAGGCTATTGCATACAAATCATTAATTTGACGATATTGCATGGTAAGTAGTCACTACTGCACACTCACATTATAACAATATCTTTGGACATGTTTGGATTCAGCACGAACTCCTGACAGTTGACTACTTTGAAGCCGTATCCCTCGCAGGCGTATCCGTTGATCTCCATGGTCTGGACGTGCAGCGGGAGGCGGCCCGTGTTCTCCACCTTAAAGGATCGTCTCAGGCTGAAGTTGGGCTCCTTCAGCTTCACTTCTGGGGGGGAAAAAAGAGTCAATTTAAAAAGACGTTAACCCCCCTTGAACGTAATAAAGAGTTGATCACAAAAAAAATAATCCGTTAATCATATGCACAATAACGTTAATTAAGTAGAAATACATTTCTATATTAACATACAATCTTACAAGAAAATGTATTTACTGCATTTGGACAAAAACTCTCCATTGTAGCAATACACATGCTAAAAAGACAAGACTATACTCAATGTCTACTGGTCTATGTACTATGTCTATGTCTATGGCGGTTAAGTGAAGGCCCTGGTGTGGTCTTCGGCATGCGTTACTTACTTGGTCCAGATAAAGAAATTGTGAGGCACTCAAGGTTACAATTTTTTACTTTTTTTTAATTTGGCTACAATGCCTACGCGTTTTGGTCCTTATGGCCTTCTTCTCAGAATTTCTCTTTCTGGACCAAGTTTGAGAGCCCCTACACTGATGAGCACCACGGAAAAAAAGGTGAAGACCCAGAAGCACTCCGATTTCCTGCTTGTGTTTGATGAACTTCTTACTCTCCGAACAGTCTCGTAGCAGCGCCTCAGTGAGACAAGACTATACTCAATATCTACTGGTCTATGTCAGTTAAGTGAAGTCTATGGCGGTTAAGTGAAGGCCCTGGCGTGGTCCTCAGCATGCTGCACTACTTACTCTCTGAGCAGTCTCGCAGCAGCGCCTCAGTGAGTTTGAAGCGGAGTGAGCTGCCTGGCCCGGGAGGTTTGCCCGCCATCTTCAGGCTCTCGTAGGTGCCCTGCCCCTGCACCAGCAGCAGGTCCAACACCGTCAGATTGTTCCTGAATGACAAAACACACACAAACCATTTTTTAAAAATGTGCTTTTTAGGGCTTTATTTCCTTTATTATTGACAGGACAGTGGAGGAGAGACAGGAAAATGAATGAGGAGAGAGAGAGATCCAAGAGTTGGATTCATTTGGATTCAAGAGCCCATAGGCTTTTCAATACATTTAATAGAGACAAGATACTTATACTCACTCCGCGCTTCTAAATTAACAATACGGTGCAACCAGAGCAGGACTAAACAATAAGTACAAAGGAAAAAGAATCTGGTGCCACACGGATGTCTATTTTCTGTTATTTATTTTTTGAGTGCAGAAAGACTAACGTTTCGACATGCGTCTTCATCAGAGTCCTCAGATACTTATTGTCATACACTAAATAAACTGCATTTATGAGCATTGAAAGAAAAAAAGTGAAGTGAAAGCCCATTGGGAAACTCCAACTCCCATTGTCATTGTGACACAGCACTCCACAGCACACAAGTGAACACTGCACACGGCACACAACAAAATTGCATTTATGCCTCACCCGTGCAAGGGGGCAGCCCACAGTGGCGCCCCATGGGGAGCAGTGCGGTGGGACGGTACCATGCTCAGGGTACCTCAGTCATGGAGGAGGATGGGGGAGAGCACTGGTTGATTACTCCCCCCACCAACCTGGCGGGTCGGGAGTCGAACCGGCAACCTCTGGGATGCAAGTCTGACGCCCTAACCGCTCACCCATGACTGCCCTGATTGAGAGGTTTGTGCAAGCATCTTGTTCTGTACCTGATGATGAGCAGAGAGGAGAGCGTGTTGTTGCTGATGGGGCTGAACCTCACGGTGAAGGCCTTCGACTCCCCCGGGAGGAGGTGCAGGTTGTGGACGAACGGACGGCTCTGCCCCTCTGTGAAGCCACTGCTGGTTCTCGTCAGAGACGTCTGCCAATCAGACCAGGGGACACGCACACGCACACAGACACACAGACACACACACTTATGATGTGCCAGCATAAAGAACTGAAAGTTAATTTTTCTAGGTAGTGGTACCATGAAGTTGTTGAGGGTCTAGACATAAAAGTTATATCTACACCGCATTCCACATTATTACGAAAACGACATTTTTCGCTGTTTTCCCAAATAATCAATACAAATGACAGTTGTCATAATTTTCAAGTCATCAGCCATTAAAAGACACGGCCATTAAAAAGATTAAAAATGGGAAATTTAGAAGGTACCAAATGCCAACTGTTTTGATGTAAATGGGAAAAAAAGAAAGAAATTTGGATTACAACACTACAAAACTGTTTTGCGTAATAATTTGGAACAGAGCATTTTGGGCATTTTAAGTGTTGTATTATTTTTTTAAAAATACCGTTATCATTGGAAGGTTCATTCAAAAACGTTTTAATTGTACTCTAATGGCTGATGACTTGAAAATTATGACGGCTGTCATTTCTATTGATTATTTGGGAAAATGGCAAAAAATGTAATTTGCGTAATAATGTGGAATGCGGTGTATGATCAAGCAAAGCCTTATGTCCCATTCAAATGAATGGCAAAGTAGCGAGCAGAAAGACATCAGTCATCTCGCTGTCGTTCTGCCACGCTCTAGTCTGAATCTGGCCTTATGCAGACCAGAACCAGAACACAGTGGGGACTCACCTGATTCCTGTGTATCTGGAACTCCAAAGTGTTGGTATCAATACTGGGCAGGTTTTTGACAGGGAACCTGTACGTTCAGGGGACAAGAATAGAATGCACACGTTTACTCATAGGATCCAGCTGACCGAACTATCATTTAAAAAATGCATTTCAAAGCAGAGCAAAAACATTGCTGTGGTGACATGTTTACCTTTTTTTTGAAAAAAGGTTTGCACACTCCTTTGGATTTTTTCTTCTTTACGTAATTTTTTCTTCTTTTTATTCATTCATTCAATGGCAATGATGTTTCGACCTCTCGGTCTTCCTCAGATAAAATCCAAAAGAGTGTGCAAACCTTTTTTCAAAAAATACGTAATCTTTTTGTTCAGCACCAGGGTATTGTGCACAAGTAACTCTCTACAAGACGTGTTTACCTTTCCAAGAGCTTCTCGGCGAATGCCAAGGGGTTTGGATAGAGAGCCAGGGGCAGGATCTGGACGTAGACAGGCCCGTCCGCCTGGTTTTCAAGTAATACTTCTACCTCCTACAATAACCAGAGGAGTCACAGGTTACTGAGGAGACGAACAGTGATGAACAATGTGGTACAGTGTAGTAGTGATTTGTGAATGCTGTCTGAAAAGATGTGGGGAGTTGATTTCGTTTGGTAAAGGAATCTGTTAAAAAGCAATGCCTGTTTTTGAAGCTTTTTATCTGCATATGGCTATCCTAACATCCTAAGCAGCCCAATTGGGCTGGAAACGAGACATACAGTATGTATAACGATCATTGTGTCTAACTGTTTAAATCACACTTGAGTTTTTCTTTTATTTCAGACATGTAAAAGTTGTATCTTTTACCTGACATGTTTCGACAGTATAACTCTAATGAAGATTAAAAGTTATACCGTCGAGACATGTCAGGTAAAAGATAAAACTTTTACATGTCTGGACTGAGTAAAAGAAAAACTCAAGTATGATTTCAACGGTGGGCTGCTTACCGATACAGTACATTTAACACAATAGAGAAACAAGATGCAATCTCGGCACATTGTGCGTGGCGGTGGTGCTGCTTACCGAGGAGCTGTTGGTGCTGGTGAGGGGGAAGAGTATGTGGCGTGAGGACTGCACCAGCGACTATTAACAACTTCTAACCATTTTTAACTAAATGGAACTGTTATTAGACCGTGGTTGACCTTTTGACCTTCGCATCTGACGTCAAGTTCTATGTTGGCAACCGGGTGATTCTGAAATTTTAGTCCATGCAGATAACTTCTGGCGTGGTTGCCAACTTTTAAGAAAAAATGCCATCAAAACTTTATTGTAAGGTCTTGGCTGGTTGACTACCATATCTGGCAACGCTGCACGTGGCGGTGGGCAGTGGTGCTGCTTACCGAGGAGCTGTTGGTGCTGGTGAGGGGGAAGAGGATGTGGCGTGAGGACTGCACCAGCGACGGCCACACCATGCGCGCGCTCACCCGGGCCTGCACGTTCTTCTGGAGGTCAGTGTCCACCTCGAACACACCCTCCACCCTGCATGGCAACAAGAGACAAGATATTCAGTATTCGATTTCAATGAATAACTGATTAACCCATTGATGCCTGATGTTGCGTTGCGCAACATTGGCCCTGGCGCCTGGAGCTGCATTACGCAACATTCAGGCTCATGAGATTTGAGACAACTTTATTCAAAATCTCTGTTTGTTTGAGATGAACGAACACATTCTAATGAAAGATGAGGGTCTTAGCTTTTAAATGCAACTTAGTGCATATTTTTATGTGCTTCAGAAGCTGAGATATTTAGGTTTTTATAGGTTGAGGGCAGCTTTTCCTTAAAAGGGCTCAGGCATTCAGCACCCTTTTTTGCAGGTGCCTTAGGCGTCAATGGGTTAAACAAACAAAGTAACCATTGCAGATATGCAACACATTCTTCTGCAATTCAGTGTCCAATTCGAACACACTCTCCACCCTGCGGGGCCCAAGAGTCATCGATTTCAATAACTGCTTAAACAAAAGGGTGTCAAACTCGAATCGACTGAGGGCCAAAATCAAAATCTGGAACAAAGTCGCAGGATGAACTCAATATTAATTTAAAAAAAAAAAAAAAAAAGAACTACAATTGTGTGTGCTTGCTCTTAATACTCATAGTTAGATTTCACACACGCTCTATTCCATCATACTATATGGTTGTTCAAATGTGCCTGCTGCTTATATTGTGATGCCTATGAGTGTGAGCTGCTTCATTAGGCTGTGCCCACTCATATTCCTGTGATACACCAACTGTAATACACAATTTAAAATGTTCTTGCTGGCCGAATAAAATGACTCCGCGGGGTAGATTTGGCCTCTGGGCCTGAGTTGGACATCCCTGGCTTAAACAAACAAAATAAACAATGTAACCATTGCAGATATGGAACACGTTCTTCCGCAAGCCAGTGTTGACTTCAAACACTGCCACTCCACTGCCAAGAAGTCATTATTCAGTCATCATTATGCGTGTGACTTTATCCTAACAACAAACTCCCCAACCACCTGACTGCCGCCTGCATGCACTCTCAACTTGTCCTCCACCTGCACTGGTATTACATAACCTCTCAAGGTGCCTGAAGAGAATTTGTCTACCAAAGTTATTTGAAAAGAAAAACACCTTTCTTCACCAAGGCACTCAAAAAGGTAAAACTGTCTTTACTATGACATGTCCACTAAGGACTTACAAATTTCAAAGTGGAGTGCCTTGGTGAAGAAAAGTTTTTTTCATTTCAAATAACTTTGGACTTTGAATCTTGAACCAAAGAGCACCCACAATAACACTTTTTCATCTTTCGAAGGGGACTGAGCACACCTATGACTCTGAAGGCAAGCCTGTGCACTGTATGTATGCATGTAAACGGGCTGTGCCGCTACTCACTCGTCGCGGGAGCCGTCCCTGATCTGCTCCCAGGTCCTGAGTAGCATCTGGTGCAGGTCTGCGTCTCCGTCCCACTGGTCCTCCTGCATCCAGGGCCCATGGGGCTTCGGGTCATCTGAGGTCACCACAAGAGCACAGGACATCAGCACAACAGGTTAGCCACAACAAGACACGAAGGCCCTTGCTAGCCCTACCATGGCCCAACGGTAGGGAACTGGGTTACTACGCCGGCAACCCAAAAAAGCCCTGATTTTTTTTTTTTTTAAACAAAAATAAGGGGGTGGGAGTAAATAAGCAATGGCTTCATCCCACTCCTTTTTAGTTACACACAAAACATGGTACTTGTAGTTATTTAACTGGTTGCTTATTTTCTTGTGTACTTCTGAAATCAATCAATCAATCAATCAATCAATCAATCAATCAAGCCCTTGCTTAAAGATGCACTGTGTCGGATTGTGCCCAGGGTAGATATTGAAACCATGCTGCTCATTGAAACTGCTCATTGTGCTGCATATTGCCTGATTTGATATTGTCATGAATATTTACTAAGCAATACTGAAATAATATATACTAGTATGAACAACATGTATAGATAAGTTTTGCAGCTAAAAATGCAGACATGGAGAAGACTGAATGCTATTATGGAATTCTCCTAATAAGGCCTAAGGAAAAAAAAAAAAAAATCGTCTGAATAGGACAAAGCACATCATACTTCTTGTACTTACATTTCCTCAGGAAAGGCAGGCCCACATAACAGTGGTTACTGCACTGCAAGCTGGCATCAAAATATATGTTTGCCACCTGAAAGAGAAGATGGGAAGATTTCAATGAGTGATTAAGAACCCCTTGTTTGCATGGGAAAACTCATAATTAATACTTAAGCTGTGGAATTTAATTTAAGAAAAGTATTGAGAGATTGAATTCACAAAAAATAAATGGCGTTTATTCAAAATGGCTGAAAACCAATGGCTACTGCGTACCTTGGACCTGCGTTTGGGTTCCAGCTCGTCTCTGCTGTTCTTGAGGCGCTTGTGGTAGAAGCGCGGGTCGTCTGTCAGGGAGCCGATGTGCTGCACTCTCACTCTCTGAGAGAAGGAACTGCTGATGCTCAAGCACTGGTGCACCACCTTGCCCTGCACAAACCACAATAAAGGTAATTTTTTTATTATTATTATTATTTAAAAATATTTTTTAGGGGCGTTCCATGCCTTTATTGACAGGACAGTATGAGANGCTGACAGGAAATGAGTGGGAGAGAGAGATGGGGGAGGACTAGGGAAATGACCCCGTCCGGACTCAAACCGGGGTCCCCATGGGGTGGGCATGAAAGCCCAAATGTAGGGGGCTTAGAACGCTGCGCCACAGCACCAACACATTTACATGTGATGAGCATATTCCAAAGGACCTGGTTTTACCCGTCTAATCCAACCAGGTGATCATTCAAACAGGAAATCAGCTGGTTTAAATTCAACAGGTTCGCACGCATGCATGCAAACTCACTGATAAACGACCACAACACAAAGCTGTTGCAGGACAATAACATTCACAAACATCATATTACTTTTCCAAACTTATGTTTACATATAAGGTACAACAGTAACCAAATATATTGATAACAAAGTCCTCATTTTTCCCACTGTTAACAAAACATAATCACAAGTTCACCAGTAAACAGACACCAGTGATATGCAGCCATGTTATTGAGAGATTGGTTAGATGGAAGCGTGTAGTTCGTACCGGGAAGGAAGGGGGAAGGACGATGTGTTTTGGGGAACTGGCCAAACTGCCCACCGCTATGACGGCTCTGACTGGAATGGTGAGGATCTGAGAAACAGAGGAGGGGAGAGAAGGCATTGTAATGCAAAAGGCATTTCATATACTGTAGGTTTTAAAAGTATGTTCTCAAAATATTTGAATGGCAAGAATTCACACATAGATGAAGAAAGGAACTCTGAACATTCATTTCCAAAAATGAAAAGCAGTTAGGGAATGGGTCGCACTCAGTTGCTTCTTCTTTCTTTTTCTTTTCTTTTTATTCAAACATTGAATCGGCTGCAAGAGCCTTCATCGGTGTCACAGTCTCTGTCTATGTCATTTGAAATAAGCAAAAAAAAAAGCAAAAAAATGGCGCTTGAGTGATTTTGAAACGAAACTCTGAATTTACGATATGTCAAATACAGGACCATGTGCTCATACTTTACCTCATAGTCTGTTGTGATGTGCACGGCCCCGTCGTACACACCCTCTAGGTCCTTAGCAACCAGCGTTACCCTGAAGGCTGCGTAGTAACCAGAGGCCAGGATGACCTAAATGACAGACAGACAGACAGACAGACAGACAGACAGACAGACAGACAGACACACACACACACACACACACACACACACACACACACACACACACACACACACACACACACACACACACACACACACACACACACACACACACACACACACACACAATTAGTTTATTTGAGAAAAAAATACAGTGCCCCAAACAATGTTTTAAAAGCAATAATGTGTCCTTTACATAAATACCAAAATTATACTGGTCTACAGCCTCTTCAAGGATACAAGTGGCATCTCCTTCATACATGCAGACTGCATATAACTGCAAATAGTGAACAATACTGAGCTAGCTGCTTGGCCTTCTTTTTATTTAATACAGCTATTTGCAGTCCTCTCACACACAGCCTATGGACATGACCTCGGAGGCTACCTTAGATGAGTGCCACCATGGACACACAGACACGCATGCACACACACACACACACACACACACACACACGCACGCACGCACGCACACGCACACGCACACGCACACACACGTCATTTCCCTAGTATGAGTCAAATTAACTGTGTTTGTGTGAATCAACACTGCTGCTGCCAGGAGGCTGCAGCCACACCCGCGCAGCCATCTATGAACCTGTTAACATGGCCGCAATAAACAGGTTATTGGAGTAAACTGTTTATTGCTGTTTACATGCAGTCCGTCGGTTACCTGTGGTCCACTCAAGTGTGTGACACGAAGCTAGAATTTAAGACTTGTGATTGGCTATTTATCATTCTAGAATGTCAATAAACTGATAATAACACGATTATGCTGGATACATTTCTTGAGAAATCAGTTTATTAGCTAAAAATCTACCTGTGCTGATAAGATCGCTCATAAACCGATAACTGCAATAGCTATAAACAGTTTATTCAGCTTACATGAGCACTTGAATAAACCGGTTACTCCAAAAACCTGATCATAAAAGTTTTTTTGATGTGCATATAAACGGGCTCAATGAGACTCAATGGGCTCATTGCAGGGCTCGACACTGGCACCTGCCAACCGGCCAACTTGACTGGGGCTAGTAACAGTTTCAGTCTCACTAGCCAATTTGGCAGGTAACTTATTCTATGATAAGACATATCAGAATAGCGTATATTCTGCACTTTGCGCCTTGTGTATCAATTGTTTGAGTTCAAGAAAAAATGTAGTTACTCAGTTTCTATTTGTTTTATTTCCATGTAGGAAGCTTTGCACCATGCACTTTGAGCACCTCATCTTCTGAGGTTAGATGTGCAGCGTCATGTTAAAAAAGATCAAATTTGTGGCTAGTAGAATAGCTGGGTGGCTAGTGACCCGGGAAATCCACTAGCCACAGTGGCCGGCAAGCGAAAAAAGTTAATGGCAAGCCCTGGCTCACTGACAACACCGAGTAAACAGCAGTAGACAAGAGGGCAACAGATAGCCGATAACCTGAGAATATTTACACAGCCAGCCCTCTAAAAGGTAAAGCAAAGAGGCCGCCAGTGCCATAAACATGATCTCATACTTGCACAAAGACCAAAAGAGACAGGGGCATATAAAAAGGGAAAGGGCCATTAGATGGCATGAGTATTTGCATGCTGTGCTAAGAGCTTTCCCTAATATAGGCTCACCTGGGGCATCTTCACGGTAAGGATAGACCGATATTTATATCGGTATCGGTATCAGGCCGATATTTGCATATTTTAAGTGTATCGTATTAGCCGATACGCGTGTGGTTTTGGCCGATACGCAATATTTATTATTTTATGTCATTCAGGTTTTTTTAAAAGCACCAAGACACTTATTACTTGATTGTTAGACATTACTTGATTGTTAGAGTGGGTGTTTAAATGTTACAAGTTCTACCTCAATTTGATAATGTTAAAGGAATGTTTATTTTTAACCTGAGACCTGGAAAATATGTCATTTTTTAACCTTTTTTTTTTTTTACCCATATCGGCCTCAAATATCGGATATCGGAAAGCGGGTATCGGCCAAGGGTGATGGAAAAAAAAAATTGGTATCGCATCGGCCATTAAAAAACCTTGGTCGACCCCTACTTCACGATATGAAATTTTAACCTCACGGTTATTGTGACACCCCTGATGCTCAGCACTGTCATAATAAAAGCTCAACCGTGTGGAGGGAAATGTACTACAGCACACCCTGTTCACCTCAGTGCTACTCAAAAATGCGACGGCTTTCAATGCTAATGGGTGTATTCCAATATGCACACTTCCGTCCTTCACTTGTGCTTGTGGCCTCACCCCGCCTCCTGGCCCCGCCTCCGTGGAAAAAACAATAAAGCGGTCAGCCTAGCCACAACAATTTTTGGGGGACTGTTTTTCATTCACCACCCCAATTGCAAATGAGAAAATGACATTAGAATTGTGCTTTTGCAAGGTATTAAATTAATTTTCTGTCATCAGTGACAGTGAGGTCACAAGCAGGCAAGTGAGCGAGGAGATGATGGAAGCCCGCAGATTGGAATCCACCCAATATCTGGCCAACGATCATACCCTTTTCTTTTTTGTAATTAGTAGCTCAAAACAAAACAGGAAGTGGCATCAGCTGAGGCACAAAGCATGTTCCTGTTTTTTTTTTTTTAAACACATACGTGTAGGTGTTTAATATTCAGACAACGGGGTTTTTTTCAAATTAGAAGAAAGAATGGATAATGACCAGAGTGGGGATTCAATTTGCATATGTTTTCCATGTGAGCCATAATGCCTTAAGGCTAATCCAAGAACTAAATGGGGAGTGTCAAGTGACAAAAAAACAAAAAACAAAGAATCAAAAACACACCTTTTCACCAGAACAACACGTTCCGCACCCAACACAAGACAGAAAGTGGGACACTAATGCAATATTATAGCAAAGAATATGGAAGCCTTCAAGAAAATTCACAAGCTTGTTTTATGGGAAACAGTCAGTAGGTGTCGCAGTTGAGCCCTCTACCATTGACCTCTATACCAGTGATTCTCAAAGTGTGGTCCGGGGACCACTAGTGGTCCGCGACAGAGCTCAGGTGGTCCTCAAAGGGATTTCTACTTTTCCAAGATAAGCAAGCTGAAGGCTATATTTGTAACATTATTGCAAAGCCAAACATGTCTGAAATCATATTTTCACCACAATAAGGCTTGTAAATGTGAATAAAAAGTAAGTGATCTGCATCAAAAATTAACAGTGTCGAATAGTACCCGTCAACTGTCAATTCAGTTAATAGGTGGTCCCTGAATATTTTTTGGTGGACAAAATGGTCCCCGGTCTGAAAACGTTTGAGAATCACTGCTCTATACAGACGTCAATTGGCCACTGGGGTGAAAACGCCACCACTCCCGGCGTTTCCCACACTCAAGTCATGGTCCTGCTCTAAAATGTATTTTAATTTATTCAGCCAATTTCACTACAGAGTAAAAATACTTGATTTGGTATAAACCACAGTCACAGAAGAGTTTCCTGTTATTTCAGAAATATATTTCTCAGTATTTTACGTGGAAATCGTGGAAAAAGTAAATCTCACCCATACATCTCTATGTATTTCGAGCGATTTCGAGCAACTATCACCCCAGCCGCCATCTTTAAACTGATTCCCAGGAAGTTACTATGGGTATGACACCTCTAGTTACTGGAACCTCTATGATTATAGGCACCACTGTAGCAGCTTTTTGAGATGGACCCCGATCGGGAAAAGAAAGAGGGGAAGACCAAAGAAGACCTGGCGAAGGACAGTGATGACAGAGCTAAAGGGGATGGAGCTGTAGTGGGATGAAGCAAAGGCCAAAGCACGAGACATGGTTCAGTGACAGTGTATGATTGCGGCCTTATGTCCCAGCCAGGACGAAGAGGATAAGTAAAGTCAGTGTTTCCCATACATTGAGGAAACTATGACGCACCGCCCTAGTTTAAATTTGGCCGCCATAGTTTCCGAAATGTAAACAATTTTTTTTTAAAAACGATTTCCGTTTTTTTTTTCAAGCGATTTGAATTACGATTTCCTTCGCATTTTCCTCCTGGAGTAAATACATCCTATAGAGAAATCGACAAGTGCTTGAAAGACAGAGGGATCAAAAGCCTAGTCAAGTTGTTGTAGTTAACTTGGGTTTGGGAGCAATAAAAAAAACCTTCAGAGAAGGGACAGTTGGGATGAGTTTACTAACACTCCCCAGGCTGTGATGGAGTGACCATCACTAGGGTTGTGGGTGTGTTCTGACTAACATGCCAACGAGCCTGGCTCTTTGGTGTAGCGGTCAGAGCCCCGGTTTACAACCCCAGAAGGTCTGGGTTCGAGTCCCAGGTGGGCAACTCTACTCCCCTTCGCTACAAATGGTGTCAGAAGTGGGATGGTACCGTGAGGCCATCGGAAGCGTACCCATTGTGTGTGAGCCGTAATTCCATGTGAGGGACCCCCAGGATTGGTGACCCTGGTGTGAGGGACCCCAGTGATGGGTGAAGCATTGATGACAGGGCACACTGGATGGGAGAAGCATGATGGGCAGTTGCGTGAGGGACACCATGAGTGTGTGAAGCGCACGGTTGCGCTTCCCGAAGGGGAAGGCAGTGTGATGGAGTGACCATCACTAGGGTTGTGGGTGTGTTCTGACTAACATGCCAACGAGCCTGGCTCTTTGGTGTAGCGGTCAGAGCCCCGGTTTACTACCCCAGAAGGTCTGGGTTCGAGTCCCAGCTGGGCAACTCTACTCCCCTTCGCTACACAGGCTTTGTTTTACAGTTGTAATGAGTTAGGTGACAGGCCTTCATTGACACAGCAGAGGAGACATTGAGCTGTCTATGGAAATGAATGTGAATATACCCCCCCCCCCCCCCCCCCCACCCCCACAAAAAAAAAGGCCCGCGTGAAAAGACCCCCCCCCACCGGAAAAAAAATCCCGGCTGCCCCCATAGTTTCTGTGGGAAACACTGAAAGTAAAGTAAGTAGCAGCTTTATTATCTCAAGTCTTACATTAAGATTTATCGGCATGTCATGTAGAGAGGTTACCGTTTTGTGTGTGGAGGCAGTGCAGCTGTGGAGGTCTTTGGCTCTGCCCAGCGCTGTCGTCCTGTTGCCCCTCTCTGTCTTCAGCAGCTCCATGGACAGGCTGTCCCCCGTCACCAGCCACGGACGAATCACCAGCTGGGACAGTTTCACAGAGAGGAAGACATAAGGCTACATTCACTATCCACTTTGTGGGTTAGCTTGGGCACTATTGACAGGCTGTCCCTCGTCACCAGCCACGGACGAATCACCAGCTGGGACACAAGACACAAGACAAAAGGGCTTAGAGCGCTCTCAGGAGGCTGTGCAAACAATGTTACTCAGGTGCTCACCTTTACTAGTCGGGTGAAGAGTAAGTCCAAAAAATAAAAGAGGAAAGCACAGAGGCACTGAGATTTGGGGAAAAGTATAAAATACCTTTCATACTGTATAACATGGCAATTCTGTTTAAAAACCTACGCCTACGCCTACGCGTTACAGCCATATTAGCCATCATCGCCAGCTGGGACAGTTTCACAGAAGAAGAAGAAGAAGACACAAGGCTACGTTCACGATCCACTTGTGGGTTAGCTTGAGCAAAATTGAAGGTGAAGATGGTGCACAATATATACGTACAACTGGCCATCCGGGTAATTTGTTCGTAAATGTGAGTTACGCCCCCTTTTTTGGGGAAAACCAAACGAATGTCTAATTAACTTACATGCAACATCGGCTTGCCTAAATGAATACATTCCATGCTTCAGCCACGGCTGTTTGGCTATATTATTTGAACAGCCGACAACACAACACGTCTTTGGCATGTTGAGCGTGAACAACGCTAGTCTACAGGTCCTTATCTTTTGTTTATTCTTTCCCAACGCCACCAATTACCTTACATTGGCTTTTCCCCCAAAGTTTTCCCCCAAAAAGGAGCGTAACGCACATAGCACACGTCACGCCGTTTATAAGTATAAAAGTTATGCATTATCATCATCATCATCATCATCAGAAGTGATTACCTCTATAGGGTTACTGTTGACCACCACGAACACGATGCTGCTGGAGTCGGTGGCGCTGAGCACACTGAAGTCCAGCACATGCTCCTCCAGACTAGGGGGCAGCACCAGCGGCTGTGAAGCGGAAAAAGCACACACACATTAGATTATATTAGATTAGATTAGATAATTTAAAATCAGTACACAAAAGTAGATTTGATTTGCAGTCAAGTACAATCTTCAACTCTTACAAAATATTTAAAACATTTACATACAATGATTCCACAATCCACACACACATGCACTTTGAGGAGCGATTGAGTAAATTATCAAGTACAACCAAAAATCGTCATGTCCACTGTATCCGGTACAGTTGAGTAGAATATAGTAGAGTACAGTACAATGAGTAGAGTAGAGTTGAATAGAATACAGTACAGTGCAGTAGAGTAGAGTAGATTGGACGACAGCAGAGCAGAGAAGAGTAGAGTAGAGTAGAATAGAGTAGACTTCGAAGAGGGGATGTCTAAAAACACTAAAAAGATGCTGAGCACCAAAATAAAAAAAACACAAAAAAAGTTGCTGAGTGCTCAAGTCATCCCTGGGTCTAGTCACTGTGAAGTAGCCCAGTTTGTCTAGAATAGAGTAGAGCAGTGGTGCTCAAACTGTGGTACGTGTACCACTGGTGGTACTTGAGACATCTCTGGTGGTACTTGGAAAAAAATATTTTTTTGTGCATTGATTTGAAGGCTGATCAAGTTGTTGCAGTCGAAAATGTTTCTTTGGTCTCACATTTTGTAATATTGAACTGTATGAATTTGAAAACATAATGCAGAATAATACTAGGCAAGCAAGAAATTTAAAAGCAAACTTGCACTGAATGTGAGCGTAGCTGTTGATTGCGTTATGAACCTCTCCTGTATTGACTGGCAAAAGAGAATATGGAAGGCCTTTGCTGTGATATTCTAATGTTGGTTGTCAAGGTGGTACTCGGAGAGCTCAATAATTTCTTGGGTGGTAATTCACACAAAAAGTTTAAGAACCACTGGAGTAGAGTACAGTACAGTAGAGTAGAGTAGACTACAGTAGACTAGAGTGCCTTACCTCCAGGAAGCCGGTGTAGGCGCGTACGGGCAGGTGGAAGCGGGAGGCGTTGGTGATGAGCAGGATGTTGCTGTCGATGTGGATGGAGGGCCGCGCGGGACGGAAGCGCAGAGAGAAGATGGTACGGGCCTCGCGCGGCGGCACCAGCACCGGCTCGCTAAAGTTCAGCACCTACGGGGCGGGGAAAAACAAGGCAAGGCAGGTTTGTTCAAAGTTCATTGAAAAAAAAACAATGTTCTTCACCAAGGCACTTCTCCAAATAACTGGTAGCACGTTATTTTAGTAATACATCTGTTAGCACAAATACATACACTGTTAATGCCTGTATACTGTATAAGTAACTTGTGAGGCATGTACTAATCAAAATCAAACATTTGTTGGGCATTAAACACTCTGGTAAAGCTTATGTGTCGTTGGTAACTTGGTAAGTTGCCAATGGGAAATCGCTTGCAACCAAGTAAGTTGCTAACTTAGTTAGCAATGACACTGTTGAGAAACAGGGCCTGCCCACTGTTGGCCGGCCTGCCCGCCCTACTCAGAGGCGATTCTAGGGTCAGGTGGGGCCCCAAGCGAAAATCCAAAATAATGAATATTTGAAATCAAAATCACCTCTACAGTTGTACAGTATGGGCTGTTATTCACTATCTAGGGGCTTAGGGGCCCCAAGCTGCTGCCTGCCTTGCCTGGTGGCAAGATGCGCCTCTGGCCCTACTCACTCTGAACATGGTCCTGGTCTCCTCTGGCAGCGAGACGTCGTGGATGAGGATGGGGAAGCTGAAGGTGTTGGTGAGCACGATGGGCCTCTCCTGAGGATCAGGAGGACTATCCCTGATGTGGAACAATGTCACCGTGTGGTCAAATCCCAAATACCTGCACGAGAGAGAGAGAGAGAGAGAGAGAGAGAGAGAGAGAGAGAGAGAGAGAGAGAGAGAGAGAGAGAGAGAGAGAGAGAGACAGAGAGAGAGAGAGAGAGAGAGAGAGAGAGAGAGAGAAAGAGAGGGAGAAAGAAAGAACGAGAGAGAACGAGAAAGAAAAAGAGAGGGAGAAAAGGGAACGGTGGTTGTCCAAATTTAGTGAAGTTTTAAAGTCAATTTAGTTTTAAAAACAGGGATGGGGAACCTGGATTCAGAAGCTATACAATCCAGTGCCACCTATTCAAAACGACATGATTTTAGGTAGTTGGATCGGTAAAACAAGGAACACGTGGCAATAGATTGTAGGTTCTGAATTCAAGTTCCCCATCACAGATTAAAGATAACAAATCACGCTTGTCAATGCCTACAATACAGTAATACATTAATAATTTCGCCATTACATATGAAGTTGGAATGCATAATGCTGAAATGTTCTTACCCTTCTAAAACTTCCGCTTGATATGGAATTTCAAGTTTGGAGTAGCTTTTTTCTTTCGCCTTCACTGTAATTTTACCAGATATCTGCGATGGCCTTTTCACCTTTGATGCTAACAGAGGAAAAATGAAGTTAAATTAAACAAGTTAGGAACACAATCTCTTGAGAACAGGTGCAACACGAGGTGCAAATCAGATCATCACTGTTGACTTGACTAAACAGCATGAACTATTAGCAAATATTTTCCTTCAAATGATAATTCTTCCATAGGTTCAGCCATTTTTGTGCTAGCTTCGCAATCAATAATGTGCTCCAAAATCAAGAAGGGAAAAAAAGAGGCAGACAAGGCCAGCAGATGAGATGTTAGACAACAACAAGTGCCTCGGGCTCCCTGTTAAAATAGCATTTATTAGCCTCGCAGCGCCAGTTGTACTAGACAGATATTGTAAACAGAAGTAAATAAACGGACATGTGACTCAATGAATACGGCCTCTGTTATTATTACATTATAACACTTGGTGCTTTTGGGTCAAATCAGTGCCTCCAGTTTTATTTATATAAAATGTTATACCACCATTTTTGACAGGACAGTGGATGAGAGACAGGACACGAGTGGGAAGAGAGAGTCAGGGAAGGATTGGCAAATGACCCGGGCCAAGAATCGAACCCGGGTCGCCAGCGTGGTAACCCAGTGCCCTACCGCTAGGCCACAGCAGGGCCACTGCATTCAGTTGTGATATAAAAGCAGTATATGAGGGATTATGTCTATTATAATATGTAGGGATTATATCTAGGCACATAGCGGGATTATAAGATTTAAGAGGAAATGGTTATGGACACCACAACCAAAAGCCTTCCCATACTGTATGTACAGTTATCAGAGTTTACGAGAACACACACAAAGCAACACAAACAATCGTCATTAAACAAAAAAGACTGCTTTGTTGTGACTGCACTCAGACAAATATGCTCAAGACTGAGGGACTTACCATCAAAACTAATGCTCGCAACTTTGGTATATTTATTTTCTCCAGCTTTAAGTGTGATTTGCTTGAACTCTATTGACACTGCGTCATTTGATGGTGTTGGCCGTATACTCTGTGGAATGAAAACGAATGTTAATGCCATAAAAGAGATGGAGAAAAAAAACAGAAAAGACTAGAAGCACTCAGGGAGTGCAAACCTCAGTCAAGGCCATGGGGTCACTGATGTTATAATATCTACATGCTGTGGAATCCTATGCCTATGCAACAACTCCACAACATTTAATCAAAATCAGTTTATAATATTGAATTATCCTGCTGACTTAACAAACAAACAAACAAATAAACCAACGCAACCGAAAACATAACCTCCTTAGTAGGTAAATATTTAATACATATGGACTGAAACAGCGGAACTCACTGTGATTGGGACGTCTTTCGTTCCGGAATTCAGCAGGTGCAGATTTAGCTGTTTTGGTCGATCTGCAAGGAAACAGCACAGAGAGAGAGAAGGGGTTAAGTCGCAGTGTGCTGTGTATGGTTCAAGTCCCTCCACGGATATGACAGGATGCGGACATGTAGCTTTATTTTCTGTTTTATTTATTTACACATGGGGAATGCCTCTTGAGATGTGACATCTCGTTTTCAATAGGGTCCCCTTGAATTTGGTCAGTCTGTAAATGTCAGTCCGGTGAATGTTTATGTCCTTCATGGTATATATAGAGAGAAACGTAATTTCAATTTTCTTCTATGACCTGTGCAGATGAAGAAACTGACAATAAAAGCTGACTTGACTTGACAAGACAATGCAGACAATATGTTAGTACAACACATTCACACACGCATTCAATCCACCACAGTCCTCTACCCTCCACCTCAGCAACCCCGATAGCAATCTGTTGTGGTGTTACTTTTTGTATAAATGAGGCTTACCTTGAGATCGTAGTGTACCAAAGTCCAACATCTCTATGGAGGAGTATATCCCAGGTGCTAGGATAAAAAGAGCAGACAGACCATTACTAATGCAGGTAATTTTACATTACATTAGCATTTAGCAGACGCCTTTGTTCAAAGTGACTTACAAGGAGCAATTTAAACAAGAACAGGGTAAGGCACAGTGTACAGTTGCAACACTGATAGCATTGTCCTACACAGAGTAATTATATCCCCGAAACGCGGAGCGTCGGGGATGTAATGGTTTTGCGTGCACCGCCGCCGCCGCGTCCGCCGCCGCGTCCGCCGCGTAAGGTCTTTCGTGTTAACGCGATAACTTTTGAACGGATGTTTGGATTTGTCCCAGATTTGGTGTGTGAATGCTCTAGGGCAGGTTCATGAACTGATTCGAATTTGGAGGTCAACAATTTCAAGATGGCCGAATTCAAGATGGCCGAATTTTTGTTTGGCCCATTACTTCTGACCGGGTGGATGGATTTGTCCCAGATTTGGTGTGTGAATGCTCTATGGTGGGTTCATGAACTGATTAGAGTTTGGAGGTTAACACTTTCAAGATGGCCGAATTCAAGATGGCCGAATTTTTGTTTGGTCCATAACTTCTGACCGGGTGGATGGATTTGTCCCAGATTTGGTGTGTGAATGTTCTAGGGTAGGTTCATGAACTGATTCGGGTTTGGAGGTCAACAATTTCAAGATGGCCGAATTCAAGATGGCCGAATTTTTGTTTGGCCCATTACTTCTGACCGGGTGGATGGATTTGTCCCAGATTTGGTGTGTGAATGCTCTAGGGTGGGTTCATGAACTGATTACAGTTTGGAGGTTAACACTTTCAAGATGGCCGAATTCAAGATGGCCGAATTTTTGTTTGGTCCATAACTTCTGACCGGGTGGATGGATTTGTCCCAGATTTGGTGTGTGAATGTTCTAGGGTAGGTTCATGAACTGATTCGAGTTTGGAGGTCAACAATTTCAAGATGTCCGAATTCAAGATGGCCGAATTTTTGTTTGGCCCATTACTTCTGACCGGGTGGATGGATTTGTCCCAGATTTGGTGTGTGAATGCTCTAGGGTGGGTTCATGAACTGATTACAGTTTGGAGGTTAACACTTTCAAGATGGCCGAATTCAAGATGGCCGAATTTTTGTTTGGTCCATAACTTTTGACCGGGTGGATGGATTTGTCCCAGATTTGGTGTGTGAATGCTGCAGGGTAGGTTCATGAACTGATTCAAGTTTGGAGGTCAACACTTTCAAAATGGTGGAATTTTTATTTGGCCCATAACTTCTGACTGGGTGGATTGATTTGCCCGGTAACTCCTTAATTTAATGGTTCACCATTTCAGTGAATCTACCATATCAGGTAGGCCTACGGTGTAATAACCAGTGTAAAAATATTTAATACCATGTAATACTAGTGTAATACCAGTGTAAAAATAGGCAATACCAGGTACAGTGTAATAACCAGTGTAACAATATGTAATACCATGTAATACTAGTGTAATACCAGTGTACAAATATGCAATACCATGTAATACCACTTACGCACAAATAGCCTACATGATATAAGTACAAAATTGGTACATGGTGTCACACTGGTATGACGTGGTATTAAATATTGTTACACTGGTTATTACACTGTACCTAATGTGGTATATCCACTGTAATAGTGAAACATTAAAACAGTGTTACCATTTGCCCCATTTTTTCCTTAATTTTCACAATAGTCATTTGGTTTTAAGCCTATGCACGTCATTGATCTATGTATAGATATTAAATATATTTATTTTATATTTTGTATTTATCACAAACGTTCATGAAAAGGTGGACGGGAGTGGTAGGAATGATTGGGGACTGGAAGCGTCGCGTTTCGGGGATATACCTTAAGCAGTCGAAGGCGACTGCACAGGCAGTCTAGTTATACGAATGTATTGCATTTACAACCATTGTCTTTCCCTACTACATTTCCTGGTCTTTAAAACAAAACTAAGTGTAGTTTTAAAAAAAGACAGTGGAATAAAAACGCAAATGGGATTTCACAGTGCTTTCAAAATGTTTTCATAGTGACAGGATTTCATAATCGGTTTAACCAGGCCCAATTACTGTTGGTTAACAAAATGCCAAAATGTACAGTATGACCTTTTGAGAATTCTACAACTGATTTGGATTCTTTCTCTCTCAGTGTGCTCAACTAGCCTGCTTTGACCTTCAACGCACCTTTTGACATTCTAAACATTCTACGGTGTTCACACAGAATTCCCCTAGCATAACGTGAAAATTTTAAACTACAGAGATTTTCCCGCCCAAATAGGCTGTTCAGGTTGGCTGTCTGCCGGTAAAGACGATCAAAAATGGGTATTGGACAGGTTTTTCTGTTGATGTATGGAGCAGGCGCCAGTGTGTGTGGCTTGCCGTTCGCTGCTGTCAGTGTTTTATCTGCCTGTCCAGCACTTTGGTCAGCTATTTTAAAGTGCCCAATAAATAAACTTTGACTTGACTTGACATAGAAATCAATACAATTTGGTTCAAATTGGGCGGGATGTAGTGCAACCACGGGTACGCTCCAGTTGCGTGTGTTGAGCTGACCTGCGGTGACCTCCACCTCCATGGGGAGGATGATAAACTCTGCTCTACTGTACTGTACTGTACTGTACTCTACGTGTGCTGAGCTGACCTGCGGTGACCTCCACCTCCATGGGGAGGATGATGAACTCGTCCTCATCTGAGGCGTTGGTCTTGATGCGGATGAAGGCCGTGTGGTTGTCAGCGTCTCGCGAGGAGAAGCTGGCCCTCATCACCCCTTTCGTCTCAAAGGGAGGGATCTCCTGCAGGAGGAACAACACACTTCAGTCAGTTCGGAATCATCTTTTGGGGATGCTTACTGAAATCTCCATCTCACACACACACACACACACACACACACACACGCGCACACGCACACACACACAAACGTGCACGCATACACTCGCTCGCATACACGTGCACATATACACACACACGTGCGTGAACACAGAGGCGCGCACACACACACACATGAACGTACACACATACACGTGCACACACTCATGCGCATGCATGCAAGCACACTAATAAGGAGATTCATACCCATAGTTTTCTGGTCCCTCCTTGCTGCCCGGTGGGCAGTTCCAGGTGCAGGTCGCCTCCACTCGAGTACATCTCCACTACCTGCAGGGGGAGAGAGGGAAAAAAACATTTCAAGTTGCTTTTATTTGTCATTTTGCAGCAGTAGTAGCAAACTGACACGCACGCTCGCACGCACGCACACACACGTTCTTCCACAATACATTATAAAACTCATAAAACTTAAAAGGTAAGGGATTAAAATAATAAAAAGTGCATGAATAAATACATATACATGATGTCTCATCAACAAATTGAAGGTCTGCAGTCTGCACAATAAATCGATAATTTTCACTAAGATTTTAAATGTGATTTTGAATTATGACACGTGAAATGAAAATCTTGTGGTCTTTTTGGTTTAAATACTGTACTGTACTGTACTGTAGCCCCTTAACAGACACCGGTGCCACCACTGGGACGTTGTAATTATCACTGCAAAGAACTCAACTACCATAGTACTACACCACTATTTAGTAATGCATTACGACTTGGGTCATTGCCATTCTGGTAACAGCTCATTTATGACAGGGCTAGTGTCTTAAAGTGATACTGTACCATTTTTTTAAATAAGCTTATTTCACCCTTCTCTTATTTTACCCCTTCAGTTAAATGATTGAGTTTTACCTTTCTCCTGTACTTCCTGCCATTCTCTTAAGTATGGCAATGCAAATGTTACCTCCAAGCTCATAGGACTCAATGTTAACTGCTAGCTTAGAGGTAAAATGTACATGTTCATACTCAGAGAGCGGTTGAAAGTACAGGAGAAAAGTAAAACTCAATCATTTAACTCAAGGAGAGGTGTAAAATAAGCTTACAGTGTCACTTTGAGGGTTTCAGTTGTCATCATTGGTGAGGCGTTTTGTCATTACCTGCAAGGGTTCGCTGTGAGGGTTGTGGATGTTTATGAGCGGTGAGAAGCTGCTGTTGACAGGGACGCGAGCCCCTATAAAGGGCCTCAGTCTGTATGGGTTAGGGACACCCACACCAAACACCTGTGCAGACAGGAAGAGGCCAACACAAAGATTCACAACTCAAGAGTTTATCATCACACACACACGAACGCACGCACACACACCAAACACCTTTGGAGACAGGAAGAAGCCAACACACAGATTCAAGACTCAAGAGTTTGTTATCACACACACACAAACGCACACACAGCCAGCGAGTGTTAGTGTCTGGTGTGGGTGAACTGAATGTTCGTTCACCAAACAACTTTGGGCAACACAAAGATCCAAGCTTTAAGAGTTTGTCATCATTGTCCAAACACAATTTCGTTGCCTTTTTTGACACTCAGTAGTAGTAGCAGCAGCAGCAGATTTCTAATTTAAGTGCAGAAGAGGAAAAAGTTTTTGGAGAGAGCCCGCACACCTCAAATGTTTCTTTTTTAGCAGGTGCAGCTTTTCAAGGTACTCCAGTCTTCGTTTAACTCAAGGAAGAGCGCTAGGCCTTCATCAGAGTGATGAAGGCTTAGTGTCGAAACGTCAGCACCAAAGAAAAAAAGAAAAAAGTGGTGAACTGTGAAGAAGCAGTGTCGCGCTCTTCCTTGAGTTAAAAGAAGAGGTAAACTCACATAAGGTGCAGCAAGTGCCAAAATGCTTACTACCCCCCGCTCAAACACACACGGTCACGCACACACACGGTCACGCAAACACACGGTCACGCACACACACGGTCACGCACGCACGCAGACCACCAGTGTTAGTGTCTGGAGAACGAACATCATGTAACAAGGAAGTAGACTTGGAAAGCAAACCGTGCGTGCAGGACATACTGTCCAAGTACAATGCATCAGTGTGGCTTTGTAACTTATTTGCCTCTACTCATTTGCAACTTGATGTTAGAGAATTGAGAGTGTGAAAGGTTCGTCTTTACATGGGGGGGTGTTAGGGCTTCTGCACACCGGCTCCGACAAAGTGCGGCACACTTTTGCTTCCGACAGAATTCGGACCCCCAAACCCAATTTCACACGAACATTGCATTGATAGTCAATGGGCGGCGCAGACAAAATAGAACTCGTCTCTAATTGCTACCCGACATCGGTGAATGTCCGCGGACATCGGCGCCAGTGTGCGTGGTTCTATTGAAAACAATGGAATCGAATTTTAGCTGAGCAGTGCTCAGCACTTTGTCGGAGCCGGTGTGCGGAAGCCCTTATGTGGTGTTCTTTAGGACCCACCTGGTAGGTAAACACTCCATGGTGCGATGTGTTAATAAATAAAGTATTTTCTACGTTGCCTACTACTCTTGCTAGAAAGACAACATCAAAAGATGTGTTTCCCCCCGGAGGGATGATCTGTAGAGAAGGAAACAGAGACAAGAGAGAAATAGAAACGGCACACGTTACTTACAACATTTGACATGATTGGTTAAGAACCATAAAAACAATATTATGCACCCTCAATTGTTAGCCCTCAAATAGTTCATAAAGGTTGGAGCAGGCTTCACCCAACAAGTTGTTCTTCTTTTAAGAAGTGCTGACCAAAATATTGTAAAACACGTGTGTAATAATAAAGAAACCTATGCATGGTGCGACCTTTTCTCATTTTTCAGTTTTAGCCCTCAAATAGGCCATACAGTTTTAAAAAGAGGGTTTGATTGTGGTCTCCATATGGTACATAATGACAGATGTAAAGAACAAGGATCTCAGGAAAGAACCGAATGACAACGAATGAATGTCCATTTATGTTTATGCAACGAGAACATAAAAAATGCATTGCTGCTTGCCACCATGAAGACACTGACTTTTTCCAGACAGAAGTGGGTTTTACACTACACCAAGGGTAGGAAAATAACGCCATGATCCATTTTGCATTGATATTCAACAAGACAGACACTTACCCTGTTTTGAAAAAAAGAAGCATGAAAATGTGCTGTTGTCGCTGATATCGATATCAAACTAATTTCTTCTGAACTAGGATTGTGCAGGTAAACTTTTTCCATTTTTGGCATTCCAACTGGCCTGTGGAGAGAAAATAAAGTCAAGTTACGTCACTTCATTGGTATAGAACATTTAAACATAACGGTTGACTCCAAAGACAAAACTTTAAGAGAAAGCAGCAAAGGAGATCAGGGGCCTACACTAAGAAACTGGTTCAGGAGTAAACCAGGTTAAGTTAAGAGGTTAATCTAATCCAGTGATTTTCAACCTATGGGCCGGGGCCCACTGGTGGGCTGTGAAGGTATTCAAAGTGGGCCTTGAAATCATTTTCTAAAAACTATAATCATATTTTGGTGAGTGTTGCTGGAGATTTATTTGAGTTTTATTCTTAATTGGGTCAGATGTGGGCCCCGAACATTTGTGATAATTTCAAGTGGGCCCCAAGTTGAAAAAGATTGGGAACCCCTGATCTAATAGAAGATCATGGAGTCCTCATTTTCTTAAGACTAAAGACTAAGAAAGATTGTAGGAAAGGGACAGAGAGCCAGTCATCCTGGTTGGCTTTGAACCTGAACATCCAAGTACCAAATGTGTGCTCTGACTGTGACACCGTACAGCAAGGAATAATAATTTAAAAAAAGACCTGTAAATTCTGCATACATGCATTTCGTACGCAAGAATCCAGAGTTACGGTAACTGCCTTGATATTTATTGACTCTTATTGAGTTATGAACTGCTCTTTCATAGCTCAGCATCAGTCCCCATGGAACAGCGATTAATTTAATTGCGGTTGGCAGAAAAAAAGGGTAGGAATTGGCCTTGGAAGACAAAATGTTCTGCTTATAGCCCTAAATCAATATTGCAATTAAATACTATAGCCCAGACACAACATCAGCATGTCCCACAAAGAGGAAGACATCAAAGGCAGAGTAAACCACAGAGCTCAGTCTAGATACGGTGTATATATTTGGTTCACCTGAGAGAGAGAGAGAGAGAGAGAGAGAGAGAGAGAGAGAGAGAGAGAGAGAGAGAGAGAGAGAGAGAGAGAGAGAGAGAGAGATATATCGATCGATCCAAAAGCTTTGGGACAAAGTGGGGAAATGTCTGTTGTATAATGTATATACTGTCTATGTCTATACTGTCTATGTCTATACTTAAAGTATGTCTATGTCTGCATGGGAAAGTAAGAAACGTAATTTCAATTCTTTGTATGACCAGTGCATGTAAAGAAATTGAGTTGACAATAAAGTCGACTTGACTTGAAATGAACACACATTTGAAAGCTCCAGCAAACACACGCACGCACGCACGCACACGTGCACACACACACACACACACCTCCAGGCGGAAATGGTAACCACAACGTTCAACTGAAAACAGCGAGAGCATAGTGTCTGGCTCACACAAAGACTCAGAAATAGAATAGAAAAAGTGATCTAGATATAAAGTAGACTTCCTGTCTCAGCATAAGCATGAGAACTCCCCTCAGCTCAGCTTGCGACACAGACACACCTTAAAGCTGCAGCCAGCCCAGCAGGGTGGTGGTGTTGTCATAGCAACATGCTACAAACTGTCTGGATTCTGGAGGCTATACGTGAAATACCAAAACAATATCTGAAGCTGAAAACAGTTAGATCTGTAGACCGTCATGTGCATGGAATTTCATGTTCTAGAGGGAATATTTCAGTTCACACAAGGAAGAGCGCGACCCTAGAGGGAATATTTAAAATGATTCAACTCCACGTTCCTACCCAGGAAGTTTAGTAAATTACAGGCTTTGGAGCGAGTTAGAGTATTTCTTTTTTGCTCGTAAAAAGCTTTTTCACACACTACTTTTGGAATTCCATGTAAATATGATTGAAAATAACTAATCGACTAGATTACAATAATCTCTCTCTGTAATTTCTCCCTCTCTCTTTCACCTCGGGGACCCTATTGAAAACGAGATGTCAAATCTCAAGAGGCACTCCCCATGTGTAAATAAATAAATAAATTAATTAATTAACATGTACCTGCACACACAGAGCAGTTCGCTCAGTGCCTTGAGGTATTTCTGTCTCAAAAGGCAGATTACAATCAAAGGTTTCAAAACATCACCAGTGTTTGAGAATGACATATAAACAGAACCTACGATGGCTAGTCTAACACAAAAACTGGAAGAAAAAAAAACAAACAAAACAAAAAAAAACACATGACATAATAGTGTGCTCTCTTAATGCCAGGAAAGTTGACAAATTATGACAAATTTCACTAGTAGACACAATTTGACAGATGCGGTCCGACCGGCTTGTGCCAAATCACAGCTCGAGGCAACTCACGGTAAGCCAACGTGCTACTCATAAACCATCATGAACTTCAAGGGAAGCAGCGCGCAGTAACATCAGGAAACAACACTATGGTGCAATAGTTTCAGTATTGGCCATACATTTCCACAAATGACTTTTTGCAGTGCAGTTTGCAGTGTCCAAAAAACCTTAAATGCAGTAAATAGCCTTTACCTTAAAGGTATATAAATATCCACAAGACTGTAAGTATCAACATTAATAAAACTAATTGCAGATACTTTTAAAAAGTGAACTAAGCTTATTTTTCCCAATATTTCAAACAACGGTAAAACAGCAAGAAGAGACGAGGCATGACACACATTATTACTTTTGATTCTGCAGGATTTCAGACACCGCCTACAGACAGGCAAACAAGACAAACGGTCGCCAAGGCTACTCATAGAATAGAATATAGAAGTATTTGCTTAGTACATGCCTTACAAGTTACTTACGCAGGCATTGACATTGTATGTATTTGTGCTAATAGATAAAATAAAGTGTTACCCTTTTTATTTGTCACTGTAACAAGTACAATCAAATTGAGCATTCATTCTTAATTGAAGCAAAAAATAATTAGAAATAAAAAACGTTAGAAGAAAAGTATTTAAACAAACAAAAAAAAATCTCACACACATAACCAGGTAGTCCAATCAATCAATCACATCCACACACCCACAGTAAATACACTTCAGACAGACACAACCCTCACACAAACCTGCACACACACACACACACACACACACACACACACAAACCTGCACACACACACACACAAACCTGCACACACACACACACAAACCTGCACACACACACACACACACACACACACACACACACACACACACACACACACACACACACACACACACACACACACACACACAGACACCAAAGCATACAGGACCGCTGCTATGGTTTTGGAGGCCCTAAGTATAACTGGTCAGGAGGGCCCCCTCATGATTAAATAATAATAATAATATGAATGCATTTTTTGTCAACTCACTTTAGGAGGCCCTAAATTTGAAGGCAACGTGGTTGAGGCCCTAAGCGCTCTGTCTGCTTACTCTGCTAATGCCTAGCGGCGGCCCTGCAGCCATACACACACATCCACATGAACGCTACTTACTGTTCGTGCAAGTTCACACATCCACACAACCAAGTACATACACTTCAGACACAGCCCTCACACACCCACCTGCACGCACGCACGCACACGCACACGCACACGCACACACGTCAAGTCAAGTCAGCTTTTATTGTTAGTTTCTTCATATGCACAGATCATACAAGGAAATTGACATTACGTTTCTCTCTCTATACCATGACAGGACAGAGATACACAGGACTGACATTAATGCTACTGTACATACTGTTCGTGAAAGTTCACACACATCCACACAACTAAGTACATACACTTCAGACACAGCCCTCACACACCCACCTGCACACACACACACCCACCTGCACACACACACACACACACACACACACACACACACACACACACACACACACACACACACACACACACACACACACGACTGTACTTACTGTTCGTGAAAGTCCAGCATGGGTGGCTCAAAGCGTATGGGCCTGCAGTTGCCCCGATGCAGTGGGGGGCTGGAAGACAAGACAGCAGGGGACAGCAGGCATGAGGCGGAGATTTGGAGCAGTAGCAGCAGTAGCTGCAGCAGTAGCAACATGGCTAGAGGAGCCATTGTGGTGACTAGTCCTCGTCAACACCATAACCACCAGCAGAGGAAAGGCATGTCATGGTTGACAAACAGATGCAAGCGTTCGTGTCTGCATATGTCAGGGGGGGTGTGTGAGTAGGGGTGTGTTTGTGTACTAACTTGCGTGCCTGTGTGTGCTTGTGTGAGAGTGCGTGTGTGTGCTATTCTGTGTGTGTGTGTGTGTGGTGCACGAGTAAGTGTGTGAGAATGTAGGTGTGTGTCTGAGACAGTAGGTGTGGTGTGTGTGTATGCATGTAGGGGTGTGTGAGCAGGATTGTGGGTGTGTGAGTGTGTGTCTGTGTGTGTGTGTGTGTGTGTGTGTGTGTGTGTGTGTGCGTGCATGTAGGGGTGTGTGGGCAGGGTTGCGTGCTTGCGTGTGTGTGTGTGTGTGTGTGTGTGTGTGTGTGACAGAAAAAGATGACGAGGAGGAATCCAGCTGAACCTGTCAGCAGGGCGAGGGTGTTTTCTGCATTCATGACAAGCTGAACCGTCTCTGAGTATGCAAGCACAGAGATGGCTAGCAGTGCATTTTTGAGCACTTAAATGTTTTGCTTTTTTTTGTGCGTGCGTGCACATGTGCAAGTGTGAGAGACTGAGTGCAAAAATCTTTGCAAAACTATAACCAAATTTCAGCTTCCAGAACGTTATACTGGCCCAAGTTAGGAGAACAGCAACATTGTAGGGTAGCTGAAAAAAAATACACTGCAGACGTGAGTGACTGGTGTGCAAGTGCATGTGTACATGTGCATGTGTACGTGCGAGTGTGTCTTAAATGTTCTTAATAGAATTAGGGATGCACGATGTATCGATATCGGCCGATATTTGACATTGGAAATCGGTCCGATGGGTAAAACTGGGCCGATGTTAACGCCAATGTTTTTTTTAATATGTTACGGTTCTAAAAGTTTGGACTTGACAGTGACTTTCATTGTGCTTCTAGTTTGTCTCTATTTTTTATCTAATTTTATCACAGGGAGTTAAAAAGTGTTTTTGGAAATAAGAGGATATTCAAAAATTCAAAAAAGTTTTTCAAAAGTTTTTTTGCATCATTATCATCTCTTTTAAAAAGAAAAAAAAAAGAAAAATCGTTATCGGTTATTATTATATGGTTGTGACGTCATCGGTCGAATGCTCCATTCATTTCAACGGGGCTCCCCAACGTTCGCACGTCTGTTATTTTTCGATAACGGACGGGTTGGTCTATAACAGACCGCTGTCAATGGCAACAAGACTTTTCACTGCTAAAGCGACTTTTCAACAAGACTCTAATCAGCTGCTGTGATAGACTACACCTGTTGTCCTGGCTACCTAGCTGTTGCCTAGCGGTGTTCCACAACGGCACTGTTTTGTTTTGCGCAGCAACAATCTTAACATTAAATAGGCCTAAAGAAATGTCCCCGCCATGTGTGAATCATTTAAGTATATCCATATAATAAGCGGGTTAACTTTCGGCGAGTCGGTCGCTTTGTGGAATAGCAGCACTTCAGAGAGAACAAGACCCCTCCGCTCCGCGTCGGGGTCTAAAGATTCTCTCTGTCGTGCTGCTATTCCACGGTAGCGACCTTCTCGCCGAACGTTAACCCTTACATATTGGTCATCGGCCAAAACCGCAATATCAATATCGGCCGAAATTTTTGACATTGTGCATCCCTAAATAGAATTGTTCATATATGTTCAATGTACATTGTGAGCTTTGATAATTCTGTGTGCAAACCAACTGCCTGTAAGTAAAAGTTCACTTTGACTTTGACTTTTGGCCCCTAATTTGAAGTGCCCCTAATGTAAACGCCACCTCAGTGTGCCGATTCCCATGATGCTCAAGGTCACAGGCGAGCACCTGCACATGCCTGCGAGTTCACAACATAACAACTCTAGGCTTAAGGAGTGTGACTCCTCTGGCATGCCAAGCCCTGAGGTGTCGTCAGGACCTATGGCCTCACTTAGACGAGAGCTACATGTTTATGTTTGCCTGTTTGTGTGCGTGAGTGTGTGTATGTCTGTGTGTGTGTGTCTGTATGTGCGTGTCTGTGTGTGTGTGTGTGTGTGTGTGTGTGTGTGTGTGTGTGTGTGTGTGTGTATGTCTGTGTGTGTGTGTCTGTATGTGCGTGTCTGTGTGTGTGTGTGTGTGTGTGTGAGAGTGAGTGCCTGTGTGCTTGCGTGCATGCGTATATGTGTCTTATCAATTTATTATTAATCTATTATTAATTTATTATGCTATTCAAAACATGCCGGGTCCTAAGAGGGTGAGGTGCGATGAGAGATTGAGGTTGGACCAGCTTCACTTCCCCTCGTTAGCATGAGGCTCGCATTAACCATAGCCGACTCTGCGCTCAAATTTTTGGTGGATTCTTCGAAGTGTTTTTCAGTAACAACACAGTCCATCTACCTCATTAGACACAAGGGCCTAACTGGTGTAACTGTTATGTAATATCATGTGCCAGTGTGGAACTTACACCATGAACTTACTTTTTACTTTTAAAGGAACAGTCCACCATTTTTTCCCCCGCACATTTGCAGTATTTCCAAGCATTATTCATGAATGTGCATATCATTTTCTTCTCAGTTTTTTCACTACTTACATTCATTGGATCAGAATTATTAGCATAATCACTGGAAGTGAATGGGGGTATTAGCATCAAGCCACAAGTGATCACAGGACAGGATTAAATAGCTGTTTTGCAATCTGGTGAATTTTACATTCATTTTTAAGTACTTTATAAGTACATTTGATGATGTTTTGTTTGCATCCATAGACTTGCATTGCTACCCTTAATTTGGCTATAATGTTAAACTAGGCAATGGAAACACATAGATGAAAATGATATGCACATTCATGAATAATGCTGGGAAATACTGCAAATATGTCAAAAAAGGGTGGACTGTTCCTTTAACACCTCTGGCATTCAGCGTGCATATTGGAATGCACAGTGTATGTTCTGTGTTCATCTTCAGGCAGACATTGCCTCGCTTTGTGCTGCTTTATTTTTTTTCTTGCATGTGTGTACAGCATGCATGTCAATTTAATTAGTCGCTGTTAAGCTTTTTTTGGCAGGCATGCCATTCGAAATGTTGCTGAGGCTTTTAACTGGTAGGCAGGAGGGGTCCAGAAAAATGCATACATGACAAACGAATACACCACCCAGGTCTCACAGGCATTTGTATGTGACAGATTAGGACAGGGTGAAAAACGCTTACCTTTTCTGATGATATGAACTAATATCGATGTCAGACTCTGTCTGCAAAAAGGAAGAAAACAAAAACAAAAACATGAGCAAAGAACGTCATAGGACAGCCATAAAACAAAAGTGCAAGAATATGAGAACACAGCTTTCGCAGCGCTGACGCTAGTACATCCATGTTTAAACAAAATCCTAGGGATGTATTGAAAACTCAATCAGCACATCATAACATGGCGGAAGGTTTCACCCAACACTTAACATACATGTAAATTAGTTAAGGTGACCACCTAGGGGAAAAAAACCAAACTCCCATCTTATTGAAAAACCAACTCATATCTGCATCACTATTTGATGCAACCGTCTCCAAGGCCCATGACATGGTCTGTTGCAAGTGGCTATGAAAATAAAGTTGCTACACCCTCTGATGACGAGCGTATAGCTCGACTACATTTACTCGGTGAACAAATAAAAAAGCAAAACGCGGGCAAATGTGAGGACATTTGATTCAACTTTATTTTCATAGTTGTCTGACCCTTTTGTCTTGTACCTGCGTCTTGACAGTGGAAGCCCACCAGTAGAAACTCCAACTCCCATTGTCATTGTGACGCAGCACACAAGTGCACACTGCACACAACAAAACTGCACTTGTGCCTCATCCGTGCAATGGGGCAGCTCCCAATGGTGCCCCAAGGGAGCAGTGCTGCGGTAGGGTACCATGCTCAAGGAGAAGAATGGGGGAGAGCACTGGTTAATTACTACCCCCACCAACCTGGCAGGTCGGGAATCGAACCGGCAACCTTTGGGATTACAAGTCTGACACCCTAACCACTTACCCATGACATTGAATGTCCACACCACTACCTTACCTGTTGCTAGTGGCACCACTGTACTAATGATTAGTCACAGTGGAGGAGACCAAGACAGACAAAAAGAGAAACACAGATTGACAACTCATATCACCAGTCTACTTCCACTTGTCAAGAGAGAGAGAAGAGAGAGAGAGAGAAGAGAGAGAGGAGAGAGAAGAGAGAGAGAAGAGAGAGAAAAGAGAGAGAAAAGAGAGAGAAAGAAAGAAAGAAAGAAAGAAAGAAAGAAAGAAAGAGAGAGAGAGAGAGAGACGGACAGACAGAGAGAGAGAGAGCGAGAGCGACGGACAGACAGACAGACAGACCAGATCTAATTCCCACTTTCCCAGCATACAGCGACTACATCGACAAGCAAAGGCTACTACATTCAGTGACCCGGGCAATACCCCGATAATGCATAACATAATCTTCAAAGAGACACGACTTGACATAAATTGTCACGCAACAAAGAGCTCTATTTAACCAGCGACCAGCTTTAACGGGATTCTCTCTGCGCCTACAGGTATATTTAACTTTAAACCTTACGCAGCACAGGCTACTTAAGAGACAAAAACTGGTGCATCAGGTTTATTCCTGTAAGAGGTCACACGGCAGGGGTTAGAACAGTGATTCTCTAAGTGTGGTCCGAGGACCTCTTGTGGTCCGCGACAGTGCTCAGGTGGTCCTCAAGGGGATTTCTAGACGAGCTAGCAGTAGGCTATATTTGATCATTTATGAATTTATAATTTATAATTACAAAGCTAAACATAGCTGAAGTCTTTTTTTCACCACAATAAGACAGGCTTGTAAATTTGAACAAAATTTGTGTGATGATGATTATGTGAAAAAGTTTGAGAAACACTGGGTTAGAAGAATCTGACTGTTAAAAGTTCACGGCAGACAAGTTAAGGCCAAGACCTACACGAGAGCACATGCCATCAGTTATGGGAAACCTGGTGGAAGTTAACAACTCAGTCCGGGAAAGGAGGTCACTTGCGCTCTAGCCCAGGGCTATTCAAATGGCGGCCCTGGGGCCAGATGCGGCCCTTGGACGGCAAGGTTCTGGCCCCCCACAAGCCCCTTGACATTTAGAGATACTGGGTTCCGTATCGAGCTGAAACGGGACACAGGACATTAAAATGCAGGAAATGACATCTAAGAAATGCTAAATTTTCTGGGGGAGGACCCCCAACCCCCTAATGAAGCATCCCATATTTTTTTAGTTGTCAGTCAGCAGCCATAATACATATGCATAGTTTTGCCCCTTTACTGGGAGGAATTAGAAAAACTGGCCCTCATTGAAATTTAATTGAATACCCCTGCTCTAGCCTTTTTGGTGCTCAGAGTCTGGGACTGTGTGTGGGACAGAGTGTGATGAAGACGCACTGCGTTGAAACGTTAGTCATGCTCGCACCCTGCTCGTAGCGCAAACTCTGGGCAGTCATGGGTGAGCGGTTAGGGCGTCAGACTTGCATCCCAGAGGTTGCCGGTTCGACTCCCGACCCGCCAGGTTGGTGGGGGGAGTAATCAACCAGTGCTCTCCCTCATCCTCCTCCATGACTGAGGTACCCTGAGCATGGTACCGTCCCACCGCACTGCTCCCCATGCGGCGCCACTGAGGGCTGCCCCCTTGCACGGGTGAGGCATAAATGCAATTTCGTTGTGTGCAGTGTGCAGTGTTCACTTGTGTGCTGTGGATTGCTGTGTCACAATGACAATGGGAGTTGGAGTTTCCCAATGGGCTTTCACCACAATAAAATAACAGCAAAACGTATCCTGTGTGCTCCTGCTACAGTCATCCTTGGCCCAGTCTCTTTGAAGTGGACCAGCTTGTTTTGAACTAACAACTCAGTCCCTCACACTTGTTTTAACTATTCACTAAATGAGAAATGTTGTAATCCTCTGCTGCCTCTTGGCCAAGACACGTTTGTAAAAGGAGATTTTAATCTTAATGGGTCTTTTCCTGGTTAAACAATAATTAAAAAAAAAAGTTGAATCTTACCTGCAAGAGGCCTCCTTCCCCAAAGTGTAACACCTCCAGGATGGAGTCTGACTGAATAAAAGCTGTGGAGACATTAAAAAAAGACAGTCTTGGGTTAGGTAAGGTTACTCTTCATGCACACATACTGTATACATGGGTTCTCAATTTTTGTTTCCCCCTGGCTGCGCGACCCTGGATGCGCACAACTCAACCTCTGATTTTTGGAAAACGATGTCGGTCAAAAAATTAGCTCACGTGGGTGGCTGTCAGTGTCTTGCTCATGTATATGCTGAAGTATTTCTCACAGAGCAACTAGGATTGAGTGATGCTGAGGGTACTCGTGAATTACACTAATTCGGTCTTCCTAAACTAAAAGCTGATTGGACTATTTTGTATTTGGTTGAGTAAAAATAAGTAAATAAAAGTAACAATTCTACATGCACGTATTGTCTTGTCTCTCTCAATGATACAAGTATTGTAAATTGCTCAGGCAGATAAGTTATTGTGCCGGCACCATGGTCGATGAAAAAGTGACTCTGATGCGCATGGATAATGGGTGCGGCGCTATGGTGAATGAAAATATTACTCCGGAATATGTGGGTTGCACGTTTGTAAACAAACACATTTGGCTGCGCACACCTGGCTACGCACTCTTCAACCTCTGATTGTTGGAAACTGGTGTCACTCAAAAAATGAGCTTACGTGGTTGGCTGCTTGGCATCTTGTGTCTCACAGTCACAGTTGCTTGTAGATGTGAAACCTATGTATTGGAAGTGGAACTGCATTGTGGGTGCAAGTGGCTGCGAGTTGCGGCTGCAGTTCAAAGGGGATGCCCGGTTGTTAATAGGGATGCAAATTATCGATTAATTCATTAATCATTAGTTGATAGCCTTATCGATCGACTTACGATTAATTGATAAGCGACGTTTTCCGCCCGGAATCTCAATGTTTCTCGAAAAAAAAAAACTAAATCTAAAAATTTTAATTAAAATTGAGATGAAATACCACATTTAAATTAATTCTATTTCAATTCTTTAATCCAAAGGTGATTTAAATATTCCCACTATTCACAACCCCCTTCTCACACACTCTTCACATGCCCATTTCACCTGGGTCTCTTGTCAGTTGAATTGTCGATTAATTGTGATTAATGTTTTTTAATCGATTAATGCATTGATCAATTAAAGTCGATTAATCGATTAAATGTTTGCATCCCTAGTTGTTAATGCTGAGTTTGTGGCCAAATGAACTACAGTTGTCGTTCAAAGTTAATTGGGGACAATAATCAATTAAATTTTAATTCACCGTGTCCTGTGACCTGTTCCTCACTTCAGCCCTGGCGGTGGTGGCATTGCACTTTACCATGCCTCCAGAACAGACAGAGGAAGACGAAAAAAACTGCCATGACGTACTACACTCTTATAACGTCAGTGAGCTCTCTTCTCTCTAGAACAGGGATGTCAAACTCAGGCCCGGGGGTCAAATTTGGCCCGCGGAGTCATTTTATTCGGACCGCGAGATCATTTCAAACGTCCATTACAGTTGGCCCACATACACCATTAATGTATATCGTAATGTGACTTGAACATGAAATTTGCTGTGTAACAAATATGATGGGAAAGAGTGTATGGGAAATTTATCTATGAGTATTGAGTGCATGCCTGCACAATTTTAGTCCATTTTTTAAAATAATTGTGGAGATCGGCCCGCGACTTCATTCCAGATTTTGATTTTGGCCCTCAGTCAATTTGAGTTCGACACCCCTGCTCTAGAGCTACCGCCTTTGATATGAATATACGGAGGATCAGAATGTGTTGTCCCCATTGGAAAGCCAGGGCTCTTGCGTGTGTCATTGCCATATGCAAAGCGAAGTGTGGAGTAGAGCATCATTTATTAATCCCCAGGGAAATTAAGGTGACGTCCAGTAGCATACATAGACAAGTGTGTAGCTTCGAGAACTGGCTTGAGTGTTAACCCTCTAGCTACCAGAATTTTTTTTGAATAGGCCGGAATCCTACCAGGAATTCTAAGGAAAAATTGACATTTTTGTCATATTCTAAACAATGTCAAATAACTTGAAAAGAAATGAAAAGTGTCAATTACAAGTTACTTTCATATTAAAGTAGAGAAAACACACTTTCAAATGGTATATCATTTATGGATAATGAATTGTTCAGTATTCCCATAGAGTGCCTTTAATGTGGATTAAATGATAAAAATGTGATAAAATCCGATATTATCTAGGCCTATCTATCTATATATCTATATATTTAGGCCTATCTATCGATCTCTCTATCCATCTATCTATCTATCCTTGGTCTATCCATCCATCCATCCAGGGTCAAAGTTGAACAATGATCATGTGACGACAACAAATGTCGTTCACCCAAAAGTCCTGTTTTCAAGCGGTTTCAAGCGGTAGGCCTATAACTGTAATGGACTACACTAGCTAATAATGTTTGAACTAAACCATGCCAAAGACGTGTAGGCTACGGATAACCGGAGAAGTGTCCGCGATAGCAGACAGGACATGAATGGAGCTCTAGGAAGTTTCCCCTCCCAATTTGGCACAGGTAAGACGCGCCAGGCATCACCGACTTTGACCGGAATTGAAGTGCTACAAACACCACGTTGGTAGGCTATTATTGGAAGTTAGCATTCAACTCAACGTCTTCGCGCACATTTTTATGAAGGACAACGTGGAGTAGTAACAGTCCTTGACTGCTTTGCCAAAGCTGACACGCAAAATGAGTAGCCAATTGTTCCATGCTGCGCTTCCTTCACGATGCGCTTGTTACGCAGAGCTGTCGCTGTAAGTTGTTCCAGGAACTAAGATAGTTGGATACCAACATATGGTTTGACTCTGAAAACACACCGAAGACAGTTTACATTTTTAATATGTAGCGTGTAGACATCGGCTGGACAGTTGTGTTTGCTATTTAGGACCATGGCAGAACTCATCACAGTTGAACACCATCTCATAAGCTTAATAAAACAACATGATCTAAAAATAGCCTAAATAGTCATACACATGTGCTGTTGACCATGAAAATAGATCGAAGAGGGTTGGAAGTTTTCATATTTAGTGTATATTGGTTGTAGAAACAGAATGGTTGTGTTTGTAGCCATCCAATCTCGGACGGCCGTCATTTGAATTGACGCCAGATTGCCAAATCGCATAAAGCGGCGCATCTCGTAATAAAATCTAAAATACTGAAAAATAATATAATATAAACATATCGTTTTTATAGTGAAAGTATATCGAGGAGGGTCTGTAATATTGAGCTAAAGTGTTTGAAAGCTGGAAGAACTGCATGATGACGGCCGTTCAGCTATATTTTCATATGAAAATATTCCGGCCGGCCGCGGCCGTTCTGGTACAGATCCAGCCGGACGTTCACGGCCGTTATGGTAGCTAGAGGGTTAAATATTGGGTTTGGTAGCTTCAACAAGCGTGTGTTAATTATGGAATGTTGGGTTTTGCAGCAGGCATCTGTCTGTGGCAATCAGCGGACTTAATTATGGAATGTTGGGTTTTGTAACAGGTGTGTCTTCTCTTGCACTGTTGATTCCAAGGATATGCTGAGAATTTCAAGGCTATGCCCAAAGCGACAAAAAGTCAAAGAAAGTTATGTGCCTTTCATATGCCATGGGGTTAAATCACCCATGGACTTGAACCTGGACCATGGTCTTTTACATTACACTTAGCTGACACTTTCATCCAAACAAAGCGACTTACATTTTAAAGTACAGGGCATTGGTTACAGTCCCTGAAGTAGTGTGGGGTTAGGTGCCTTGCTGAAGGGCACTTCAATCATGCAGTGAGATAGGGTGGGAGTCGAACCTACAACGCTCTGATCTAAAGCCCACCTCCTTAACCACTAGGCCACGGATGCCCACTGCTGTTCTTTTTTTTGGGCTTTTTTTTAAAAACTTAATTTATGATAGGACAGTGAAGGTAGTGACAGGAAGCGAGTGGTGAGAGAGAGACGGGGAAGGGCCGGCAAAGGGGTTCAGGGAATCAAACCTGGATCAGCCGCATGGTAGACGAGTGCCCTACCGTTTGGCCATGGCAGGGCCTCCCCACTGCTGGTCTATGCTCAAAGGGAGTTGGTTGGCTGGCCAGGCTGAGGAGGTGAGGTGATGTGCTTACAGCAACATGCAAATGTAAACCCAGGCTGTTGGTGACTTGTCAAAGCCAGATCAGAGACTGGTGGTTTCCATAACAAAATGCTGCTACTGCCCATACCTGTCAATTTCACGGTAAACTACCTAATTCTGACTTATTTCCCGCCGTCTTCCCAATTTGGTATTTTCCCAGAAAATGTCCCGATTTTTCACATTATCCCCACGGCCCCGTCAGTTAGCCCGACGAGCCACACCTCCTACTTGTAGGGAGGCTGAGAGGGTCGTGCTTATACCTGCCAGTAGATTTTATGCCAGATGACACCAAGAATTCAAGCTTCTTGAAAATGCGAGCTCTTGACCCTCAAGCTCAGGTGTGTGTGTGTGCGCCCACTCTTTGCCTCGCAGAAACCGACAACGCTGTTCAGGTAAACACAAACATCGGAGCATCTAAACCCAGGCTGTTGTCAAAGCCAGATCAGGGACTGGAGGTTTCCATAACAAATGCTGCTGCTGCTGCCGCCTCTGCTACCTGAGCCAGGACCATCACATGACAGAAGATCACTCAGCCATGGAAGCCTGTGGGCTGGCCACATGGCAACAAGAAAAACAACCAACCAACCGGGCCACAGCAGCATCACAACTTCACATGGCCTAGTTCCACATCTAACCTAACAAGGGCTGCACCTAGTTCTTTACACTGTCCACACAGTCAGTAAACTCTTCTACATCGACATGTAAACTAAACTTTCACATAATAACTGTCTGTCATTGCAAAAAAAATAAACAACTGGTGATTGCCTTGAACTAGATCCGACTTAACAAGTTCACCTAGTTCTTTACTGTCCTGTGTCCACAGTCATTAAACTCTTCTACAACACACATTTGCAAACACACAGCTCAGATAGGTATGCAGTTGTGAGTCATCGACCTGTAAACCATACTTACTGTCAGTCATACTGTTAACATAATAATTGTCAGTCATTGCAAAAAAATAAATAACTGTTTGATTGATCATGTACTGTACAACTGGGTCAAAGACGAGACGTGCATTTTTTTTGTTCCGCACTCATTTAACTATCAAAAAAGTAAATTAATGAATTTTGAATGTTATGCTGATAAACAGCATAGTCTGGTGTCTCATTTCAGTAACATTTAAAGAAAAATAAATGTTAATGTATGTGTTAAATAATCTCATAAAGTGCAAAAACGTCATTCAGTGTAATGGTCCGAACTTAAAAATCATCAATACATCCTTGAATAATTATGCAAAATGACGAACAAAATTCTTTTTTCACTCTCTGGGCATAATTCTAGAAGTGTTCTTGTTATTGTATCAAAAGCACGTTTCATTACCATTTTGTTTTGATATTCAAATCATCTGGGGACTTTTGTCCGGATTTTCAATTCCTTGGATATCATTCAGTGTAATAAGATCAACATGGTGCTTTTAAATCATAATAAAAAGTGATAGTCACACACAATATGTGACATCATCAAAAGGAACCCTAGGGACCCCTTAAGTGATGATGCAAAGGGAGAATCTTGTTCTTCAATAGTCAAAAAATCTGTATTTTTATCTTGTGGTAACAGCGTCCACAAAAACAGATGTCATTCAGTGAAATGTCAAAAAACACTTTTATACTCAGATATTCATCCAAACAAGCATATTTTCTAAATAGACATAGTAAACATTGTGGGTCAAAGTCATTGTCTCATGTAGGTGACTAACTGTGTGCTTGTAAAAAGGTGAAAATAAGGTGAAAAGTATTTGGTCGTCCTTCAGTGTAAGAGATGTCATTCAGTGACATGCAGTGTAAGGGCCATTTCATTCAGTGTAATCAGTTCATGGTATATATATTAAGAATCAAAACGGCAATATAAGTTGCAATATTACTCTAAGATACAATAATATGATGATACTACTTGAAATTATGACTTTTATTGTTATTTCCATTATAACCTTGTTATTGCCATGTAGCATCCATATTACTGGGTAGATTCTGGGATTTTGGAAGTTGTACATGAATTATCAGAACACCCTAAGTCACAATCCCCGAAATATGTAGGTTAACAGACAAAATTTTCTTTTTTATTGTTTTAGGCCTAAGTAGTAGCCTACCTCTAAGCTTGTGATCTTGGAAGTTCTTCAAAACACATTTTAATGCCCCAATATTAAGTAAAATAGCAATTATTTGACAACATCTATTTCTGTTGTCACTCATTCAGGACGTTGAGTACTGTAGTATGATGGTAACAATATGATAGCAATGAAAAGTAGCTGTTTATATACGCTTTTTTGCCAAGGCATCATTCAGTGTAATAGTTGTGGTCATTCAGTGAAATGCACATTTTTATGTGAAAATAAAGTCAAATTCTTACGAAACTTATTTGTTTAGCACAACAAATGCGGGGGCATACAACAAATGAATAATTGTGCATTTTAAACTGATTTTCTCTTCAGTGGAAAAACTTCTTAAAGCCAAATGGGTGAAATGCACTCGGTGAAAGACTAAAAACACTGCAAAAACTATTTGCAAATGCCTTTTACTAGAAATTTTAGGTTTGATGAAGACCTTAAATATAGGCCTTTACTATGGTATGTAGCTTATTTCAGTTTTTTAACGTCATCTATATGTTTTTTGCATTATCAACTGTTTAACACCGTATTACACTGAATGACATTTTATGGGTGAAAATGGGGTAAAATGCATGTTCCTTACTATTTTCTGAACAGAAAATAATAAACTTAATCACTCTACACTCCAATGTACCCAAAAAAGTTGAAGAACGGTGTCAGGGAACAGTTTTATTTTTTGGAGTCCTGAAAACCTTGTTTCGTCTTTGACCCAACTGTCTTTGTGTATTAGTCGAATAGTGAGTAGCGTCGCTTTGCCTGTGTTTCAGTATCCAAAAAAGGACAGGCGCAGGCAAAAAATATATTGTTGAGGTTGCTTCAATTAGTTCCTCTTTCGGTTCAGACCGCCCCCAGTAGTCTACGCAGCCTGATGTTACAGTTTAAACAACGATAAGCATGGCCAGCCCAGGCGTGTCAAATACACCACCCATCACAGAAAGCAAGGGGTCTACTGTTGAACAGAAACCCAATCTACCTAACCCAACACATTTGATTGCCCAACAATGCAGCTCAATGATGCATTGGTTTATGCATGACATTATGCACACACTATTAATCATTCTGCAGACAAGTTCAGAGGCAGCTCAATATCAGAAGCATGGCTGTGCTTGTCTGATGTTATTGAATGAAGGTTGGTCATCACACACCACGGGGATATGATTTCAGCGCGTTGTTTTAGATGAGGGATCTGATATGCAGGATGCCAAAAACGTTTCTACATGTCGAGGCCTAAGTTTAAAGGTGGTTGATGCTTCCTCTAAAACCACTTCCTCTCTTGTCATTGAAATGAATGTCTTCATGCTGATTATTTCCAACAATTTCGCCTTTACTACCACAGGGCCAAATCACCTGCATTAAATTATTCATTGTAATTGTATGATTTTACAGGGTAGGCTACGTCTGATAATTGGTTAAACAAAGACAGATATAACCAATCTGACTTAATGTATCAAGAGACACATGCTATCAACATGGTTAGGTCGCACTTGGGTGATCCTCGTTAACATGTTTGGCGCTGTTGTCGGACAGAGACCCTTGAAATACACACTGACAAAAACAAAACTGAACATTGTTGGTGTTACAGCTACTGAAGAATGGTAAACAAGGGCAAAATTGTGCTCAGCTGAAACCCTGTAGCAAACCCACCCATAGCCTAGTGACCAGGAATTGGGCTACTTTACCAAGGGTAAGGGGATGGAGACTCCCAACTGAGATCGCTCCCGGACGTGCGGTCCCAGGTGTTTCTATCACTCCCGGACGTGCGGTCCCACCCGATTATATTTCACGTATTATCATATACTGCCACATACAAGCAATTTAGGGTTAGGTTTAGGGTTAGGGTTAGGGTTAGGGTTAAGGTTAGGGTTAGGTTTAGGGTTAGGGTTAAGGTTAGGGTTAGAAACAAAAAACTAACATCAACAAGATAACTGGCTCCGTCATATGGCGGTGGTACCGATAGTCTGGCTAGTGGGAGCGAGATGAAATGGGAGCGTCCTGGGTTGGGAGCGTCAATCAGGGAATCTTTACCAAGCACAGTGATGTTGGCTACCAACTTCCAAATGGTAGCTTGCATTTGATATTCTACATGAACAACACGTTTGGAAATGTACACTACGAGAGGCACCATTTACTCAACCTTCTGAACGTGCTTCCGTTACGGCTGTGTAATAAGCAATAAAATAGCCACCTTAACGTGAACTGTTCGTTAGCTCACATGCAACAACATTATGCTAGGTAAGATGCTAGCTTGCTACATTATAACAACTACTGCAGCCCAAGATACGTTTGTATATAATTTCGACCATTCAAACGCGGCCCAAGTGAACGAGAACCTTACACATGGAAACGTGCATAATTATTGATTAGTATGACAGACACATAGCTGGCCAGTTAATGTGAATCATGGCAGCTAGCAAACACTGCTAGTCAGGTAGCATACATAGCTGATCCGAGTTTCACATACAGGGGCTTTTGTGGCATTAGCCAGAAACAGACGTAAATAAAATACCTACCTTGCTTGTTTGCCTGTGCCACCTGAAAGAAAGCAAAAAACAAAAGCCGAAAAAGAGGGTGACATGTTGACTTCGATGTCTGTGACAGCTTGAGAGAACTCTGAGTTCTTTGCGCGTTCGCCATGCTGTCGCGTCTGTGTATGTGTGTCCCTGTGAACGCGTAACCTTCGCAGCTCACGGATAAAAACATTAGCTGTGGAGAGCGAACGAGCTCATTCAGCTCAACCAGCACACTGACACCACCTATGGATCAAATAGTGCCACTTGACTAAATTAACATCATCCTTTTCATCATGGGAATGAGTTAATCTTCATCATAAACAAAGAACTCAACTACTGTATAAAAAAACCTGGGTAACACACACACACACACACACACACACACACACACACACACACACACACACACACACACACACACACACACACACACACACACAGGGGTGTCATACAGGGGTATAAAGTGGGATCGAGTCACAGGGCCCCATATATAATAAAGGCCCCGCACACAGTCCAGGCATAGCAGGCCTGCAATTTTCTGGCCCCCAACAGTCCCCCATAATTCCAGAGGGCTCCATGTCCACATTTTGCCTTGGGGCCCAAAATGGGTAGCATCACCACTGCTACAAATACAGCCTAATACTGTAGGCCTATATTCATGTAACGTTTGCATGTGCATTGTGCACATGAAATAACCTTTGGTCCTCATCAAATATAAACATTTGTTGTTGTTGTTGTTGTTGTTGTTGTTGTTGTTGTTGTTGTTTTGCCATATAATAGGCCTATTATAATCTAGGCATAAGTTGCAAGCTGCCAAGCTCGTCCGCTCAAATTTTAATTTCAGAATGATCAATAACGTGCTACATGCCCAGGACTGGATTAACGCACAGGCTAGATATGGCTGCAGCCTAGCCCCCCCTTTGCCAGGAGGGCCTTGATCTGCCAAAAATGAAAAATTGCAGAATTGTGACATGATGCAATTTTGAAATGTTCATCTGTTGCATTGAATACAGTCGGTACGGTAGACATGTCATGCTTAGTTCCTAGCTTGTAATTATGACATTGTCTTTGTACATTTGTCACAAAATTTGCTTTCCGGAGGGGGGCCACAGAAACCTGTAGCCTAGGGGCCACAGGCCATCTTTAATCTGGCCCTATATGCCCCATGTTGCAATGACTAGACAAAGGATGTGAGGAAGAGATCCTGCAGTCAGACTGTATGATGTAGGCTAATGTAGGCCTATAGGTTCTACCGAAGACATTCAAAAAGGAAAATCTTTAGTTCCACCTTGAATAAAAGAGCATGTTTGACCAGCAGCCACCCATGTTTGACAGACTGCCAGCCACCACTGCTACACACTGTCCTACAGTCAGATTTGAATATACCTCAGATAAGAAGCAGAAAATTGAAAAAATATTATTATATACTGTATATATAAAAAACAAAAAAACAAACAAATGTGTTCTAGGTTGTTAGTACACTGAACAGCAGGGGGCAGCATTGAGCTTCAATTCACATGTACCTTGAAATTGGAAGGGAGAGCAACTCAAAGAAATAGGCAGTGGCCCTATCACTAGAGTCAAACTATAAGCACAGAATTCCAGCTATAAGTGAAGAAGTCTGCAGAGATATACCATATGCAGACATGTTTGTAAACAATAATAGACTTCATCATTGGCCTACAGCAGTGGTCTCTGTGGCGCCCCTGGGGCCAGATGGGGCCCGGGCATGGCAAACATTTGGAACAAATGAAAACACATATGTGTGCTATCTGTGGCCACATGACGCACAATTTGTTTGGCCCTCAATCTCAGTTGGGCAACATAATTTGGCCCTTGGGGGAAAATAGGAGACAGTTCAATAGAGACGCTTTTGCACACCTCTGTAGTTGGGCAGGTGCGTAGGATGTTATCCCAGCGGGGTTGTCAGTCAAGTGCAAAGAAATCCTGCACACTGTCCATTCCACCAACAAACTTTAATACAACGTTTCGGTCATCCGACCTTCTTCAGGTAAATGTAAAGGAAAATAGGAGAACACTGGTCTACAGCTTAGCCTACGGCAGCACAGCAAAGCCTACTTCCCACAGCAGAAAAACACCCAACACATTACATAGGTTATGCCATAATCACTTGTGTAGGTTCAAACCTTATCATTGGTCTTGTTCAGCAAGTAGTTAACTACTAGTAGTTGAAGTGCTATAGCAGTGCAATTGAAATTGGCAGGCTGCGCCAGTTTAGATGGATGTTGAACAGATCCAATCTGATTTCTTTGTCCTTTTTTAGCTTTCTGTTATAACAATAGCACGGTAGGGGAGATTGTGTGAACGATGGCATAAGAGAGGTTTGTTGAGGTATACATCCAATCTCACTTCACCCCTTGGCCCTACCCCTTACCCCTCCCCCTCCGCTTTGTGTAGGGGTAAGGGTATCCCAATACTCGTTAAGGCAGAGGGGTAGGGGTAAGGGGAAGGGCTTTGTAGCCCTAAAAAAGGAGGGGTTCGGACAGGCAGACTCCGTTTGGAGGGGTAAGGGGTAGGGGTAGGGGTAGAAAAATACAAATGGGATTGACCCTTAGGCTGGTTTATCAGGCTGCGATTAGATCATATAGTGGAGAAAGAAGGGACTCGAAGAAGGGATTAGCTATGGGCTAGCATGATACCTTCAGTCCTGTGCAAAGTGCTCTGCAGCAAGCAGCATTGCTCAATTTCTATAAAATCTACGAAGTAAACTCCAGACATTTCATCAGTGCATTTCTTGAAAGCGTAGTTGTTAGCCTGTTAGCAACTTGGGTGGGAAATTGCATTGCAAACAACAAAGCAGCAAATGTTGTTAGCAACTATGGTTTCGAGAGATGCACCCCTGGTATAAGGTCAGGTCAAGGTAAACTTTACTATCCCTCAACTCAAGTGGTCAACATTTCAAATCTCCTCAAGACATACTACAACACACATAGACAGTAGACACTGGACACACCACATTCAAATAAACAGGGGATAAGAACATCTGATGTAAAATAAAATAAAAATAACAATAGGAGATAACAACAAAAAATAAAGACAGAAGTAAAAACAGTGCTCTGTAAAGATAGATAAAATGCTTTAAATAAATTAGCGCAGGTGAGAGAAGTGCTGACGTTGCTTTGGGCTTGCTGTTATATAGCCTGATCGCTATATAAGGGCATTCAAACTTTGATATACTGTTCTGCCCCTCAAGCCTCCCCATCTAAGCAGTACAGCATGCAGTGGTCAGGAAAGCACACCTGGTCAGTCCCAGAAAACCCTTCCCCCCTTCGTCCCACTGCTCACAGCAGGCAGGTGCTTCAATGTACCATGCAGATAAGACCTACGTGTATATGTATAACGTTCAGTATGTCTAACTGTTTAAATCACACTTAAAGGGATCTTTAGTTGTTTATTTGCAGAATTCATGCTGCCAATCACTAATGTTACCTCTTTCATGAATACTTACCACCAGCATCAAATTCTAAGTATTCATTATGCATTTTTCACACATGAAAAGGGGGATCTTCTCCATGGTCCGCCATTTTGAATTTCCCAAAATAGCCATTTTTAGCTGCAAAAATGACTGTACTTGGACCATACTAGAAAATATTTGTTTATTACTTAGTAAACTTTCATGTAAAGATCAAATTTGACAATAGGCAGCCCAGTTTCAATGAGCAGCATAGTTGCAGTACCTTTTTTGACCATACAGTGTCCCTTTAAGTTTTTCTTTTACTTCAGACATGTAAAAGTTTTATCTTTTACTTGACAAGTTTAGACGGTATAACTTCCGTCTTCATCAGAGGGTCACTGGGATGTTGATGCGTGACGTGCTTTAAAATCAGCTGATGCTGTTGTGGAGGTGTGACCTCCCTGACAATAATGACAGGTTGGTCACACCTCCTGCTGTGCTGTTAGAGTTGTCCTCTTACGATGGTGGTCCAGGTGTGGCATTATCATTATTGACAAGGAGGTCACACCTCCACAACAACATCAGCTGATTTTAAAGCACGTAAAAGCATGTGGCGTATATGGAGAGGTAGACCGTTCCAAAGGGTGGCGGCAACAAGAGAAGGCTCTGTCACTAAATGTCTGTAGTCTAGAATGGGGGATGACAAGCGGGTCCTTGCCAGAGCACTCTAACCAACCAACATGCCCTGTCTTGTGCTATCTGTGTGAATGTTATTTTGTGACTGGAGCCACGTCAAAAGACAATTTTCTGTAAAAGCAGTGTTAAGAATTGTGAGCCCTGAGTCCCCTGAGCCCTCAACAGCCAGGCATCTCCTCACTGCTCTTAGCAGGTTGCCCATCCCCCGTTGCTGGTGGGCTACCTGTGTCCCCCCTCCTTCTACTGCTCTCCTCTGCCTGACCTGTGCACTCGGTGATTTTTCCGTTCGTGGCCCTATAGGGGGTTGCTAGGGGCCCTCGGCAACAGGCGCTCCCCCTGCTACTGACATACAGACCCCTTTCACTGACCTACAGACCCGGTACTTTTCCGTCATGCACCGAGTGTGTGGGTAGGCAGTGATTGGCTCAGCAAGCAGACCTTCCGGCTCCAGAGGTGGGTCCTGGCCTGCTGGTAACACCCCTGGCTCGGCACCCTGCTGTGCTGCTGGGAGCATATAGGGCCAGGACAAGAGGTCACCACAGACCACTCATCGGACGGGGACTCCATGCACACTTGGGATCCATCTCTCTCATCATCTTGGACGTTTCAGGATCCCAGCGTCCACTCATGTACTCTTTGCTTGCCGTGCGTCTCTGAGAGTGAGTTTCTGTACTGTGTTACTATGGCATGTCTGTACTGTATTGTGTTTACTGTACAGTTTGCATTGTCTAGTAGCTGCATAGTATATGTACTCATTTCTCCATGCCACGGTTCTACCATAGAGTACATTGGTTCAGTAATGTGCTACTGTGGTGGAGTAGCGCTTGCATCACTCATGTCTGTTTAACGCATGCTCTGTGTGTCTGCTTTAGGCAGGCACATATCCATGCCCCAGTCCACACAGCTATTGTAGGTAGCTGTGTCATGTCCCCTCTTCATTCCCCCTGCTTAGGATGTCTGCTGTAGGCAGTCACCCTCATGTTCCCCCTCCCCCTTGGTAAGATAGCTGCTGTAGGCAGCTATCCTCAGTTTCCTCATTGTATATATTGTATATTGTACTGTATATAGTGTATCATGTGTATTTTCATTCATTCATGTATATGCTTATGTCTTTGTATTTTCTATTTTACTTTTATAGTAAAACCACGGTTTACCACGGTTCACGGTTTTCACGGTTTCACTTCTTCATCTGTGTGTGTCTGACTTCATTGGACATCTTCATACTGTTCTGGCCGGACAGCCTGTGGTGTTTGTTGTATACCTGATCCAGCTCCCTTTCAATACAGTCCTTTTCGGGTGCACCACACAACACCTATTTTTTTTTTCATGGTCCTTCGAGCCGGATACAACAATTGCCACAGTGAAGATGTCCTTCCCTGAGGATCAGACACACACACGCATGGACATCCCCGTCGTGGGACACAGCAGGCCCCGGGAGGTGACACCGTCTCCCCCTGCTGCTCAGACCCACCTCGACGCATCAGCAGCGATCCTCACCGCTCTCAAGCACCTGAGAGAGGAACACAGGCAGACCTTCCAGGCACTGCGAGAGGAAAGCAGGCTGATGCGTGCAGCCAATCAGCAGCTGAGGAGAGACGTGGACTTCCTCATGCAGCAGCACCTAGCCGGTCTCCAGGTGCCAGCTGCTCCAGCGTCCTCTTCCGTCGGACATCACAGCCCAGGTCATCCAGTGAGGGATCACCGGCATGTCCCAGGACCAGAGGCACGCCCCCCTTCTCCTCAGCCTGCACAGCTGGATGATGACAACTTCCCGCCACCTCCTCCGCCAGTGTACTACACTCCAGGCGATGCAGCAGAGTCACCACCCCGGGTGCCACCACTGCTGCATCCTTCCTCGCCTGGGCATGCAGAACCAACAGAGCACGAGAGGTGTCAGCAACGGCCACCAGTGGACAGCTCACGACCCCCCTCATCTGCACAGAGACAGCAGGCTGCGCCTCACTCATTGGCAGACCAGAGGGCCACGGGTTCGGACCAGCACACGCAGCTGCAGTCCTCGCAACAGTCAGCGAGACCGCCATCTCCGCCGCATCAGGAGACGTGTCCTGTCAAGTCCGCTGAGCCATCTTCATCACAGTCATCTTCGTCATCATCTTCATCTTCATCTTCATCATCGTCGGCTCGTCAGAGAGAGCCACAGAAGTTCTGTCCGTGCTGCAGGACAACAGAGCACTACTTCAACCAGTGCCCTGTCTTCACATCGTTCTCCACTCAGCAGCGAGTGGAATGGATCACGGCTGGACACAAGTGTTTGAGGTGTGGTCGGGATCACCAGACAGCACAGTGCTACCTGAAGGCTCGCTGTCAGCAGTGTAACCGCACCCACCTCGACGTTCTACATGAGGTCAACAGTCCAACCTCAACCTCCACTTCACAGAAGTCAGCCACCGCCCGTGAGCCTGTGAACTACTGCGTCACCTCCGCACGTAGTAGCACAGTGCTACTCAAGATGGTGAAGGTGTGCCTTCATCACCGCGGGAGGAAGGTGGAAACTCATGCTATCCTGGACGATGGGTCAGAGCGCACTATCCTCATCCACAGTGCGTCTCAGAGGCTACATCTCCAGGGTCAGAAGGAGGAGGTCTCACTCAGGACTTTTTGTGAGAAACAGAGGCCCGTCTCAGGGAGATCAGTCTCCTTCTCTGTTTCACCTGCTGATCAGCCCCGGAACCAGTTCCCTATCAAGCAGGCATTCACGTCGCCAGAGCTACGCCTGTCCAGCCACTCCTACCCAGTAGAGGCCCTTCAGGAGACCTACCCTCACCTCAGAGTTCTGCCTCTACAGGAGTTCACGGCAGCTCAGCCCCTGCTGCTCATTGGCTCTGACTGCCCCCACCTCCTCACGCCAGTCAAGCCAGTGCGTCTGGGCCCTACAGGTGGGCCAGCAGCAATGAAGACTCGACTCGGTTGGGCGCTCCAAGGACCAGCCCAGCTTCAGCAGTCACCCTCAAGCTGTCTGTTCACCGAGGAACAGGCACCTGCTAGTGTTCATCACCACCTTACATCTGCAGCCTAATCACAGTGAGGAATATTGAGTCTTATGGTCTGCGCTCTAAAGGCCATTTGTTACTCTCTGTCCCTTGCTTCCGCACAGAACTGGGGAAGAGGGCATTTGTGTTTTCAGCCCCTACCTCATGGAACAATCTGCAAAAGGACTTGAAACTAACAGATCTGATTCCATTGAACGATTTTAATTCCAAGATGAGATCACTTGAGACAGAGTCTATTGTCTGTAACTGTTTCAATTGACGTTTTATTTTACTTGATTTGTTATTTTAATGCAACTGTGTAATTTTAATTTTGTAACTTGAGCCGCCACTTGGCCAGGACACCCTTGTAAAAGAGGTTCTTAATCTCAACGGGTTTATTTTTCCTGGTTAAATAAAGGTTAAATAAAAATAAAATAAAAATCAGTCTGCCAAGCGCCAGCGCCACACCTCAGGCAGGCTGGCTCCGGCAGCGGCTAGCAGGCATGGTCAATGGAAGCATCCAGAGGTCCACAATGAGGCAGTCAGTTCTGCCAGCAACTCAGCTGACAGTCACAACTGGCGCCCCCCTCTGTCTCAGCTTCACCCCTCATCCACGGGTCAGGTTGTGCGTCGCATCAGCACCACCAGTGGCAGGAAGGAGCCACGGCGCACACCTGTCAGAGCCCGTCATGGGGCGGCCACCCTCAGCGCCGCCATCAGGAGTCCTTCCCCGAGTGTCCACCCCAGGTCAAGAGTTCCACACAGCCGTGTGGAGGAGCAGCAGCAGCAGCTACACCAGCATCCCTCCACTCCAGCGTCGGAGCCTCATCGGTCCAGTCGCCGTGGGCAGATGGGGCGGCTCAGACATCCGACCTGATCTTCCTGTCATCCCAGCCGTGCCAGGAGCTGGTGGCAGTTGGCAGTACGGCTTGGGTCTCGGACCAGACCACACGCCACCTGTCCTCTGAACCATCAGCATCCCATCGGCACCCCTTTCACCTCACCATTTTCAACTTTGCTACACAAAGTTGGGGGCGGCTGTTAAGAATTGTGAGCCCTGAGTCCCCTGAGCCCTCAACAGCCAGGCATCTCCTCACTGCTCTTAGCAGGTTGCCCATCCCCCGTTGCTGGTGGGCTACCTGTGTCCCCCCTCCTTCTACTGCTCTCCTCTGCCTGACCTGTGCACTCGGTGATTTTTCCGTTCGTGGCCCTATAGTGGGTTGCTAGGGGCCCTCGGCAACAGGCACCCCCCCTGCTACTGACATACAGACCCTTTCACTGACCTACAGACCCGGTACTTTTCCGTCATGCACCGAGTGTGTGGGTAGGCAGTGATTGGCTCAGCAAGCAGACCTTCCGGCTCCAGAGGTGGGTCCTGGCCTGCTGGTAACACCCCTGGCTCGGCACCCTGCTGTGCTGCTGGGAGCATATAGGGCCAGGACAAGAGGTCACCACAGACCACTCATCGGACGGGGACTCCATGCACACTTGGGATCCATCTCTCTCATCATCTTGGACGTTTCAGGATCCCAGTGTCCACTCATGTACTCTTGCTGTGCGTCTCTGAGAGTGAGTTTCTGTAATGTGTTACTATGGCATGTCTGTATTGTATTGTGTTTACTGTACAGTTTCCATTGTCTTGTAGCTGCATAGTATATGTTTACTCATTTCTCCATGGCACGGTTCTACCAGAGAGTGTATTGGGTCAGTAATGTGCTACTGTGGTGGAGTAGCGCTTGCATCACTCATGTCTGTTTAATGCATGCTCTGTGTGTCTGCTTTAGGCAGGCACATATCCATGCCCCAGTCTGCACAGGTATTGTAGGTAGCTGTGTCATGTTCCCTCCTCATTCCCCCTGCTTAGGATGTCTGCTGTAGGCAGTCACCCTCATGTTTCCCCTCCCCCTTGGTAAGATAGCTGCTGTAGGCAGCTATCCTCAGTTTCCTCATTGTATATATTGTATATTGTACTGTATATAGTGTATCATGTGTATTTTCATTCATTCATGTATATGCTTATGTCTTTGTATTTTCTATTTTACTTTTCTAGTAAAACCACGGTTTACCACGGTTCACGGTTTTCACAGCTTGCCTTTACATCTGTGTGTGTCTGACTTCATTGGACATCTTCATACTGTTCTGGCCGGACAGCCTGTGGTGTTTGTTGTATACCTGATCCAGCTCCCTTTCAATACAGTCCTTTTCGGGTGCACACAGCACCACTATATATTTTTTTCAGGTAGGCCTAACACATGTGTAACACACAACTTATCTTATCTCATTTATCTTATCTTATATTATATCATATATCATGTTATCTTATCTTATCTTATCTTATCTTATCTTATCTTATCTTATCTTATCTCATCTTATCTCATCTTATTTTATCTATTAGCTTTCTCATGGAGCAGCCCTCTGCAGCATTACAGGTTGAAGGTGTCTTTTGGGAATTCAGATATTAATCAACAAATGGGGACTACACAGTTGACGTAAGTCAAGCGAACAGCAGCCAGCCAATTACCTACTATACACATGGGGCCAACAATTAGCTCAGTCTTGACAACAACAACACAGCAAAACAAACTGCAGTCTACAGGTGTTGTAATCACAATGCTGACTGAGCACAGTGTTGCCAGATTGGGCAGTTTCTCGCCCAATTGGGCTGCTTAGGATGGCCGTCTGCGGGTAAAAATGGCACTTAAATGGCACAGAAATAAACGCCCAATTTATGGCTATAGAAATTAATAGAATTGGGTGGGATTTAGTGTCTCCAGGCGGGTTTTGAGCATGTTCTGGGCTGCCTCATCTGGCAACCCTGGATGTAATCACAATACTGACTGAACAAGAGGGAGCCAGCTGCCATAATAGGTCAATTGGAGGGAAGGAAATGAATATGTTACTCTGTAACAGGAAGGAAAAATAAAGAATGTTTCATGGGCTGTACACATTTGTTGTGTTTCTAATTTGCTAACTACTATACAGTTGGAAAGTTGCCCAAAATGTTATACTCTGACCACTTGCATTTCCTAGAAAGGGGGAAACTTGAGAGAAATGGCATTCGTGTGTGTGTTTTTTTCCTGAAAAGAACACCACACACACAGCAAAGCTGTCATCTCTCATCACCGGCCATATGAGCTATAGGCTAGTGTTGACATGTGCCTCTGGTGTCAAGCTGAAATGACACCAAAAGATTAGATCCTCAATCTCATTTGCTGATGCTTATCCCCCGCCGGGAGAAGCCCGGTGCCGTCTGGTGAGGAGCACAGAAAAGGGTTGACCCAGGGGTTATTCCGCTTTCCAGAACGGGGGGAAGGATCTGCACACATGCTCACAAAATAATTAATTTATTGGGCGCAAAGTTTCGATCATAGGTTTTCTTCAGACCGGATGCTAGTTTTGATTTGGCATCTGCTGATGTTTTCCTGTTGCATGTTTTCTTATTTCCTTCCACTACACTCATGCATGATACATTTTTAATATGGCGTAAGCATGTTTAAGGAATGGATAGGAGTATGCTAAAGGATGTTGATATAATCCACTGGACAACACTCCAAAAGCTGACCATAAACAAGTCATACTGCTATGTATCATCAAGCAAGTTGTTTTGGTCACTGGAATGCTTAACGCTTAAGCAAGATTCCTTTAATTCTTCATAATAGACTGTCCCTGTGCTTAAGGTACAAAAGAACCACACAACAACTGAAGAGCAACTTAACTTCACCGTTTACAAGACGTTTGTTGAGTGTGTGATTGGCTGGTAATGTTCATCTTGTAACCACCATAAAAGGGTGTAGGCCTATGTCTTCAACTGCACATATTCTGTGCGTGGGGTTTTAAATCGTTGTTTCACGTTCTGACTGCACTTGCTTGCTGTTAAGTCCTGCATTATAAGAACTTAACAGCATCCAGGGGAAAGTATTAGGTGGTTCAGGGACACTCTTAGCATGTTCTAAGATTAGGAGCTTCAGCCACCGCTCTCCAGATTGCTTAAGGAATACCCATGTGAGCAGGGTTGCCAGATGAGACTGATCATTTCCAGCCACAAAAAAACTGCTCAAAACCTGCCTGGAAGCACTTAATCCCACCCAATTTGAACTAAATTCTATCGATTTCTATTGGCAGAGACACCCGCCCAAATGCCCTTTTTAGCCTTTTTTTAACACGGTCATCCTAAGCAGCCCAATTGGGCGGGAAACAACCCAATCTGGCAACAATGCATGTGAGAGGGAGTGCAAGGGTGAGGATTTCACTGGATGAGAAAGGTGTCCATCCCTTTGTGGTTCTCTTGAGGTGCTTTGGAGACCTAAAGTTACATAAAAGCAATGCATTCCTCACATCACATGTGTGCACAACTTCATATAATAGACTAAGTGTATATATTTTTATGAGCATGCACACAGCCTCTGTACAGACACTTTTGTCACACAATCTGTGATTAAATACAAATAAACCCATCAATTGTTTTGTTTATGGTTTTACATTATTATAAAGTGAGGTAACAAATTGCAGTTACTGAAGATCTGCATGACATAAAAAAGGGTAACATTATAGCCTAATTCTCACATTTTACGCCACCTCATGCAAGACAAAAGACCTCATTAGGCCTATCATTTGAAGAATCATGCAGAGGCTATAACCACCATAAGGAATGGTTTAGTATCCACTCGACAAAATATTTTCCTCCCACTTTTTTCCTTTTGTATACACAAGCAGTCGTGTACAAGACGTAGGCTAATGACGGGGAGGAAAAATATATGGGGAATCCACACTCGAGGGAGGTGCGTGACAAATCGCATTTTGAAAGGGGGAGGGGAGGGAGGGCACGCGGTAGCGCCAAACGTTACTCAGCTGGGAGCTGTTCGCGCTCAGTGGTGCTGATATTGTTCCTTACTTTTTAGAGGCCTAAAATGTTTGAGAGCGGATCTTTACAGAAGAGCGAAAGATGGGACGTTTTAAAGTTAGAGGAAAACTATCTTTGAAGAGAAAGGGCATTTGTGGTCACCGAAAATGGGATTATATCAAGGCGCATGAGAGATTTTTGTACCGAACTTTGAATCATTGGTCAAGAAACATCATCGGGGAGTTTTTTATGGTCAACATCAAGGTAATGTGCGCGGCAATTCGTGTTGAGAAAATATGCTAGGCTACATTATCTCGTCTTGCCCTGGTGGGATGTCGTTTTTATTAGTCCAAGTTATCAAACAGTTGCAGACCTATGTGTCACAGTCAAGGAGTAGCATTTCACCAATGAAATGAAAATGTTAACGGTGTTCACGTTCTATGTGTTTTTATGCCAAACAAAAGTAGCCTAGATTATAATGCACTAAACGGAACATTGCCTTGCCTTTTATCTGTGACATTTGATGTTGATATCACATGCTTCAAGCATGTACAATGGAACTTTGTGAAATTGCAAGAAAAACTTCAAGTAAGGCAGTAGATCAACTCCTCAGGAGAGTGGAACAGTGGAAGTTAACTAAAGCAGGCTATTACTTTAAAATACTACAGTATTGATGGGGTGTTAGTCCAGTAAACGCAATGACTTGGACACAAAACACTGCAAACTGGACAAAACAGTGCAATTTAATGCAGTAGCCTATATTCAGTGTTTTGCAAAAGTACAACTGCTTTATTTTTCTTCATAATGATACATTTACTGGTAAACCCAGCACAGGCCAGTGTCCATATTGAATGAATGAATTTGACTTTTGATTCAGCATGCATATGTGCAATGTCAATGCCGCCAACAGCAGAGCCTTTGGAAGCATAGGCTATTAGGAAGCATTGGTTAGGCTATGCAGCTAATCCCATTACGGTAAGCTCTTTGAATGGCATAGGCCTACCCCATGGCATCTGACAACAAACTAGAATAAGACGTAGGCTATAATTAGAAAATTAAGAATCAGCCATGTACCAATACCAGGTAGGCCCAGGCGGCCCCTGCCCAAGAAAAGGCCAATGCACTGATGAGTAATGATATAGATAACAAAGTACATCGAAAGGGGGTCAGCTCTATGCTCCCACAGCCCATTGGTCCCACAGCTTATTCCTGCTGCTCCATGTTCCCACGTAGGCTATTAAAGAAATTGTTTAATTATAGGCCCTATGTTCCACAACTCCATGTTCCTACATTTCCGCCTAAACTGAGAGAATGTGCCTTTCTCCCTGCCATGCAACATAGTGTCTTAATTTGAATAAACTCTTAGAAATGTGGGAACATGGAGCAGCAGCAGTATGCTGTGGGACCAATAGGCCTATAAATTAATGTTAAAAATCTTAGCAATGTGGGACCAATGGGCTGTAGGACCAATGGGCTGTCAGTCAAGTGAAAAGAAATCTTGCACACTGTCCATTCCACCAACAAACTTTAATACAACGTTTTGAGGTCGGATGACCGAAACGTTGTATTAAAGTTTGTTGGTGGAATGGACAGTGTGCGGGATTTCTTTTCACTTAACATAGACACGCGCCCATTACAAGTAGGCCTATTCATGTGCCTTTGCCTAGCATGGGAATACCTCAAGAGACCTGTCGCTTAATTAGTGTGTGTATGTGTGTGCTGCAATATTTCTGTCTGTCTGTCTATTTCTGTGTGATTTGACATAATGAGAGATAACGACGACCTCACCCCACTTGACCTCCTGAGGTGATGAAGCCCTGAGCTAGCTTGACCCCACACTGCTCTGGGAGTGTGTTGTATTTGTAAGCAATCATGGGTGCCGCTAGGGGGGGGCGGAAGGTGTTACAGATTCTAAGGGCCCAAGCACTGACTCAGTGCTGACAGGGGCCCTTAAGTGGCCCAAAAATCGAATCTTTCAGGGGTGTCTAAAATTTTCTGGCGGCGCCATACCAGCCAGCGAGGAGTGTAGCCCACGAAAAGGCTGACTACTTTTTTACTCCCTCCCTACCCCCAGGGCCACGGACAGACAACGTAATCTCAGTAATCTCTTGCAATCCTAATGCGACACACGAGTCGAGAAAATAGAGAGGTACAAAGAGTTATTTTTACCCTTCTTCTTTTAGATCAGGCCGCCTCCTCCTTGGTCTTCATCAGGGAATTCCCGATCAGGAGGACTGAGCTCGGCCTACACGTTGTATTTTAATGGCAGTAGTAGGGCTGGGCAATATGCCGATATATATCGTTATCGTGATAGAAAAGTGTCTATTGTGCCCTTTCTCCTCTATCGTTTATATCATGATAAACTACATTTTATCCATTATTACAGCCAATATTGGGCCCTATAACTGAATATAATTTGATAGCATTTAACTAGGCACACGCTAAGGTCATATGAAATAAAAAAATAAGAAAAAAAAGATTAATTTTAAAGAGACTTGGTTTTGCGACACGACACAGGGAGAAAATAAAGAGAACACTTGAAAACATACCGTAATTAGGGTAGGCTATATTGTGATATATATCGTTATCGTGATGTAAAGTAATCCATCGTTATATTAGGCCTATGTTTTTTTTTACACATCACCGTGCACTAGGCAGAACAGTACGCCCTACTCTGGACTAGACATATTTGGGATATTGATGCCAAACAGAGTTATTAGGCCTATTTTGTCAAATAAAAAAGCTTTTCAACAAACCTGTTTTCAAGTTAGGAAAAGAGAGAATAGATGAGTTGCGTCTGTGGGGTAACAGTGTGAAAACCTTCAGGTGCTCATCGGTATCCAAAGTTGCAAACTTGTAGTAGAGAGAGAGAGAGGGTCGGAGGCACTCTGAGGTCTGTATAAAAGTCCTTCATTAATACATGGACACCATTGATAGCCGACGTGTTTCGGTCACGTGCGACCTTCTTCAGGGCTAATTCATTATTAGCCCTGAAGAAGGTTGCACGCAACCCATGACCTGTTTTCAATTTAGGTCCTTAAAATGTAAAAGACTGGTTAAGATTCAAATAATATAGCCAAACAGCCATGGCTGAAGCATGGACTGTGTTAATTTAGGCTAGCTGACGTAGCATGTAAGTTAATGAGACGTTCCGTTTGTTTTCCCCCAAAAAGGGGCGTAACGCACATTCACGAGCAAGGTAACCGGATGGCCGTTCATGGGAAGAGTTGGGAAATGAAACGAATGGGTCCCTCCCTGGGTCCCTGTGGAGCGTACTGCCCATTGATGGCACAGGACAGGTGTACAGGGTATTGGTGTGCTGTTCAAGTTTGTCAGAGGACGCGCTCAACTTCTTGAAAAAAATGAATGACTTTGGGTGCGCGATAAAAGCTATCAACTTAAAGAAGAAAAATCCGCACTCACAAGCTACGTCTCATTATTTATTTATAAATTATCACCATGTCCACAAGCAAATGCGTTTCGACTCATGTTTGAGCTTGAGAGCCGAAACGCGTTTGCTTGTGGACATGGTGGTATTGGTAATTTGTCAATAAATAATGAGACGTAGCTTGTGAGTGCATATTTTTCGTCTTTATATTGGTGTGCTCTACCACAGGATTGTTGCCTTTATTATGATAGGCCAGCTGAAGAGGTGCATTGGAGATGATGTGGAGAAAGGTGGAGTATGATATGACCAGGGGTGCATTTCTCGAAACCATAATTGCAAACTACGTACGTCAGCTACTTTGTTGTTTGCAATGCAATTTCCCATTGGCAACTACTCAGGTTGCTAGCTGGCTAACAAGAGGCCTACGCTTTCGAGAAATGCAGCCCCAGGGGCCACTTGGGTAGTTGTCAATGGGAAATTACATTGCAAACAACAGAGTAACTAACATAGTTAGCAGCTATGGTTTTGTGAAATGCACCCCAGAGTTGTAGAAGTAGAATTACTCTTACGGATGTAATTACAACACTCGTAGCAGATTACAAACCATGTAATATCATACCACCAGTGTTGTAATTACAATTGTAGGAGTATTTCTGCTTCTACTTTATACAACTCTGGATATGGCCCAGGGTAGACCAATACCTGGGTCCTCATGCTGAAGGGGGTCAGCCCTATGATCCCCACAGCCCATTGGTCCCACAGCCCAATGGTCCCACAGCCCAATGGTCCCACAGCTTAGTCCTGCTGCTCCATGTTCCCATATTTTAAAGAAATTATTCAAGTATAGGCCCTATGATCCAGACCTCCATGTTCCCACATTTCCTAGTAAACAAAAAGAACACGCCTTTCTCCCTGCCAAGGAACATAGGGCCTAAATTTGAATACATTCCTAGAAATGTGGGAACATGGACCAGCAGGTATAAGCTGTGAGACCAATGGGCCTAAAAAATGATGTTAAAAGACCAATGGGCTGTGGGAACATAGACACGAGCTCCCGATGTGAAGTCGTCCGTCTACAAGGTCCTCATACACAGTCCACCTCAGCACCCCACCCATGTCCGATTAGTGTTTATTTCCAAATGTCTTTTCGTGTCAGTGCTTTGACTACCAATCGCAGTCGGTCCATTTCTCTACCTTTACATGACACATGTTGTGGTTTATCTGTTCTGAGACATCTCCCTTCTGGCCGTAGGTTTAAAATGCCTGTGTGCCAGGAGCATTTGTTTGTTTTTTGTTGTTGTTTTTGTCTGTTTGTCAATGTTTTGTCTTGTTCAGTCTCCTGTCTATTTTCTTGTGTCACTGTCATGTACTGTGTGGTGTTTTGTTTTAAGCTTCTACTTTTTAACCTGCAAACAAATCTACCTTCGGGTATCAATAAAGTTACCTTACCTTACCTTCTCTTACCTTACCTTACCTTCTCTTCTGTCCCCCTGCAGTCTTCTCTGTGCAGCCCCTGGAGGCTGATGGCTTAGAGTGCGGGAGCCATGCCAAAGAAGTGCACGCAGCAATCCTCTCCCTCCTCCTCCACCTCCTCCATGGCAGCACACACCTGTGAACGTGACCTGGAGCAGCTTGAGAGCGGGGAGGAGAGGTGAGACAACCATGTGTTTACCCTGGCTGCATACACAAGCACAAGCACAAGAGTTCACACACGCACACACACACACCTGTATACTACACTTGTATTGTACACACACTTTACACTTGTGTACACACACGAACCAGTAATATGTGAATTCAGTAGGCCTACAGAGTAGGGGTGTCAAACTCAAATTGACTTGGGGCCAAAATCTAAATCTGGAACAAAGCCACGGGCCAAATTGAACATTTAAAAAAAAAAAAATTGGACTAAAATTGTACGTACATACACTTCCTTCTCAGTTCAATTTCACACACTCTCTTTACCTATATGGTAGTCCCTATATATGTGTGCACATCCCATGACACACCAAACTTCATGTTCAAGTCTTGTTACGCTATATAGGCCTACATTAATGGTATGTGTGGGCCAACTGTAATACCAGCCTGATCTCTCAGAATTCTGTGGAATGGACACGGGACACGAAATCTGTGTCAGTTTCACAGATTTTGCCAAAATTTGTGGCACAAAGATCCGTGTCCATTTCAGGGAATTCTGGGCGATGGTGCTGATAATACACAATTGAAAGGATCTTGTGGGCTGAATAAAATGGCTGCGCGGGCCAGATTTGGCACCCGGGTTTGACCTCACTGACATAGAGGATGTGATTTACTCATTGGTAAAATATAGTGACAAGTGTCTCTTTCTTCTTATAGGGATCACAATGATTTACCAGAATCTCAAAGAGACTTCCATACTGCCTCAGGAGCTGTGTCCAGGTAAACTGCAATGGTTTTGATTGCACAAATAACATGGCATTCATTTTTCAGGAAACAAGATACAGTATACCGAATAAACCCATCTCACATCACAGCCACTTTCAAACTCCTGTCCTTCACTAAACTTATGAAGAACACAAAACTTACTGGCCAATCAACAAATTAAACAAACAAAAAAAGGTTCAAGAAACTGTTTCTGTTAAGTTTCTCAGAATTCTGAGAGAAAGAAAAATACCCAGCATGAAACGTTTTTGAGTAGGCCTATTCTATTTTGAATTTATTCTTTGCGGTCTCAATGTAAACAAGGCTTAAAATGTATACGAATTGAAATTCTCTTCTATATTCACAATGTAAACCACATGGGTAAGAATATCAAATGTGGAAGTAGGAAAGTGGTGGACAGGATCTTCCTTTCTTGAGGAGAGGGGTGGGGTGGCGGATATATAAGGTACACTGTAAAAAATGATATCAGTGATAAGTGAAAGTCCATTGGGAACTCCAACTCCCATTGTCATTGTGACTCAGCATTTCACAGCACACAAGTGAACACTGCACACTGCACACAACAAAATTGCATTTATGCCTCACCCGTGCAAGGGGGCAGCCCTCAGTGGCGCCCCATGGGGAGCAGTGCGGTGGGACGGTACTATGCTCAGGGTACCTCAGTCATGGAGGAGGATAAGGGAGAGCGCTGGTTTATTACTCCCCCCACCAATCTGGTGGGTAGGGAGTCAAACCGCCAATCTCTGGGATGCAAGTCTGACGCCCTAACCGCTCACCCATGACTGCCCTATCACTTATATCAGTGATAAGTCATGATAAGATAACCTATATAGTTAATGTATTCACCAATACACTGCAATACAATAGCAACAGCATGGTTTGACTTGAGTTTACCAGTTTACCAGCTGCCTCAGAATTCCAAGTTAATTTAAATATTTATTCTAAGTTGTGTGGATTTGTGCGTGTTGTTTGAACTCAAAGCTGTGATTCAAAGCTTCACAGAACTTACAAGAAAGATTTAAAATGAACGTGCAGTTCTGAGGCAGCTGGTATTTTTAGTAGTGTAGTATTTCCAAGTCATGGTGGATGCAAAATCGTGATCTCAGATGTCCGTCTTTGTTCTTTGCAACACCTTGCAGAGAGTCCAGGATGGACAGGGTGTCGTTTCGAGGAGACGAGCACCGGACCTCCATCACAGAACAGCAGCAGGTGGAGATGGTGCAGGAGACACCACGCAGCACGACAAACAAAAATAAACAAAAGACCTACAACCTACGCCGCAGAAAGTGAGTTCATATTATATGACACGTACATTACTAGCTGGTGCTCATTGGTGCTGCTAGGGGGGAAAGTGTTACAGATTCTAAGGGCTCGAGCACTGACATCACTGACAGGGACCTTAAAAGGGCCCCAAAATTCGAATATTTCATGGGGCCAAACATTTCTGACGGCGCCCCTGCTGACGCTCCAATCTAAAGTGACATGAAGTTACATACAGTGGGAACAGGCTTACAGTCCACTGGAACAAGGTGAGGTTAGGAGGTTTGCCCCGAGGTTTACCCGCTATGAGTGATGAGGGATTCGAATTTTTGTGACTTCTGATTCCAAACAACAGTCTTACCATCTACACCACAGGAAGTGAGTTTGTCATTGCAGAGAAATAGTTTGATGTAAAATAAATAGGAAGCATGGTGTGAAGTTGATGAGGAGACTACGCACATGCCATGATGATACGTAGAAATAGAAATGTAGCACGCAAGTTTTTTTTTCCTTCTCATTAACATGGGCCGCTGACTATTTTGGCAAGTTTTGACAATAGACACCAAACCCCCCAAGGCAAGAAAACTCAGATAAAGAATGTATTAACCCCTTAGCACAGAGCCTATTATAACCTTTTGTCACCAAAATGCTAATGGCTATGTAATGTAATGTAATGGCTATGCTTAATATGTTACTTAAGTCTCTCGGTAATGTTACAACAATGTTGTTATGATGTAGTTGTGTATTTTCAGCAAATAGTGAATAGGCCTGCCAGTGACCCCATCTGCACTAAGAGGCTACGTTAACCCTTTGCTACCAGTATACATTAGTGTTAACTGCTGCTGTCTTTATCTCTTCTCTTGTCAGTCATGTCAGCCAGTGGCCGCTCGCCACCTACAACATGAACAACTGCAACAACACAGACGAGTAAGTAACATCATACATACAGTATTTATCAGTAGTTTTACCTTATCTTTCGACTAGATTTGTGGTTCACAGGGTGTAGTATAAACACCACTTGTAAGGAATGGACGCACAACAGGTCGGTCCAAGAAACATTGATGGAAGGAGTCATTTTATTGTGAAATCCCTCTTAATGCCAACCTTACTGACCTTCTACCATACGCTTCACAATTCATTTCCAAAAGTGTTGTCAATTTCCAAGAGTAATGTGCAAGTATGCATTCCATGTTTTATCATTATTATGTTACTGTGGTAATACTGTAAGGGGAGGTGGTCAAAGGCAGTCTGTAGTCTGTTGGATGCAGACCTTTACTCCTGAGTCTACATAGCCTGATTATCATCGAATTTCAAATCTCTTCAAGACTTGGTCTGACCAAGAGCATAACAATTACCGTTTCCCAAACGGTATGGTTGACCCACCTCCCTAGGTTTGCTACTGGTTGACTAGTGTCCGACAAAGTGGGTGGAGTTGCCGATTTTTCGTGAAATCAGAAGCGATATTTGCATTGCTCTTGACCTGACTAGAAGCAACACAGAATGTGTTATGCCACTAGGAGGGCACAGCCTGGCTAATGTGAATCTGCAGTTGGATGCAGACCTTTACTCCTGAGTCTACATGTAAACTAAACAGCACAAATAAACATCTTTTAGTAGAGTAAGATACCCCAAACCCTGCCTACCCAACGCAAAGGAGTGTGCTCAAGTTTGGTGTCCTAACAGTAGGGCATTCACCTGACGTCATGTGTATCCAGGAAAAGTGTGGGCTTGGAGTATCACACTCTACTAGAACATGTTTGGTGCAACCTTAGAGCAGGGCTATTCAATTGGAGGCCCGAGGGCCATATGTGGCCCAGATGCAGTCCACATGCGGCCCAGGCATGGCCCCCAACTGAAGCAGTATACATTTCAGTTTTGTTACTGCAGTACAACACATTATTCGCTTGTGAATCTTCTGCTTGTCTTATACATTCACATTCAATGTGGTTAAGTTTTAGGTTAGAGGAACGTGTTTAAAATTGTTTGTGGACTACTGATTTTAAGTGTCATTTCAGTGGTCGTGATATCTGAAAATGTGTGGCCCGACTGCAGTTCTTGGTTTCGAAATGTGGCCCAGATGAAATTCTAATTGAATAGCCCTGCCTTAGAGACTCTGATGTAGATAGGGCAACACTGCCCCCTGCTGTCTGATAAGATGAAGGTAAAGACATTTGGGATGTTGCAACACCACCAGCAGAGTGAGAGAAGTGGATACAAGAGTGTTATTCTAGAATTAACATTAAAATAAATCCCTGGCAAAGTCTGGTTTTAAGTAAATCACATTCACATTGACTGTATAAAATGAAATAGTTTTGTGTATGAATTACCATAGTAATATTTTTGGTTATTCTTATCTCCTCAGCAAAAAAGATGACAAGAAGGACGAAGTGAAAAAGGACGAGAAGAAGGATGAAAAAAAGGATGAAAAGAAGGATGAGAAGAAGGATGAGAAAAAAGATGAGAAGAAAGATGAGAAGAAGGATGAGAAGAAGGATGAGAAGAAAGACGAGAAAAAAGATGAGAAGAAAGACGATAAAAAGGACGACAAGAAAGACGACAAAAAGAAAGAAGAACCTCCGTAAGTGCCGTGTTGGTAGATAAGAGGAATGAAAATGAAACTTCTTAAGCTTCAAAAAAGGCACTCCAGTTTCAGTTTTACTTCTTGAACAAGGCAACAGACAAAACTGTCCACTGTTTTAACACTTAGGTCCTCAAAAAAGCCAGTTTTTCCTTTTGTGAATGTTCATGTCTGGCACCCACAACAACTGAATGCACACCTGTGCTTTCAGAGAAGATTTGAGGATACCAGTGGGGCTTCCATACCCCCCCACCCCAAGTCACAACTTCTGAATAATTAAATAAATTGCCAACATTCTTATGTTCATTTCATTGCTTTTCTTGCAGAAAGGAGTACTGGGTTATGGATCCTTCAACTGACTTGTACTACCGCTGGCTAACAGTAGTTGCCGTACCCGCATTCTACAACTTGATGATGCTCGTGACAAGGTTTGTAGCCTGTTTATCAGTTAATCTGAGCTGGTTTTATTTCTTTTCTTTTTCTTTTATTTCTTTCTTTAACCAGGAAGTGGTCCCATTGAGTTACAATAACTCTTCTGCCAAGGAGTCCTGGCCAAGAAGGCGGCTTAAAACATTACATTACAATAAAAACACATGAGACAAGACAAACCACAGCCAGTGTTGCCTGATCTGGGGGTAAAAACAGGGAAAAAAAATCCATTTAGCGTTTCTTTCGTTGCAGTTTTGCACCCATAGAAATCAATGCAATTTGTTGAAATTGGGCGGAATTTAGTGCATTTTGGCGGTTTTTGAGAAACTTTCGGGCGGGACTTGATCAGACACATCTGGCAACACTGACCACAGCACATCACACAGACAGTAAAACAGACAGCAAACAAGATGTGTTAGAAATGGTCATTCAGTATATTCCGTTTCACTTAAATTGTGTAATAAATGTGAATTGAAATGTTCTTTTCAATCATGTTTCATTCTTTCATTCATTCTGTTCTTTTTCTTTTGTTTTATAGGGCTTGTTTTAATGAACTTCAAGCAAATTATACTTATCTATGGATTGCACTCGACTACACATCTGATGTGATCTACTACATAGACACCTTTGTCAGATCAAGGACAGGTAATTATCTTTTGTTGTTTTACCATTAACCCATTGATGCCTGAAACACTAAACGCCTAAGCCATTTTTGTGAAGAGGTACTGTCAGCCTATAAAGACCTAAATATCTCAGCATCTGAAATGCATAAAAACAAGACATTAGTTTTATTTAAAAGCCAAGACCCTCTTTTTCAGTTAAGACATGTTCATTCAGCTTTAACATACCAACATTTTTCATTTTAAAAATCTGAAATCTCATGAGCTTGAATGTTGCGTCATGCAGCTCCAGGCACTAGGGTCAACGTTGCACTATGCAACATCCAGCATCAATGGGCTACATTGTCAAGTTCACACAGGTGTGGGTGTGTGTGTGGTTAATAATCTTCCTTTTCTTTCAAAGGTTTCTTGGAACAGGGACTGTTGGTGAAAGACGTAGTGAAGCTGAAAGAACACTACAAGACCACACCGCAGTTCAAATACGACATGATATCCATGATCCCGACCGATATAATCCTGCTGCAAATCGGCTACAACAACCCCGAAGTCCGTTTCAACCGCCTGTTGAAGATGGCGAGGCTCTTTGAGTTCTTCGACCGGACCGAGACCAGGACCAACTACCCGAACATCTTCCGAATCAGCAACCTGGTGCTGTACATCTTGATCATCATCCACTGGAACGCCTGCATCTTCTTCGCCATCTCCAAAGTCCTGGGCTTCGGCTCCGACACCTGGGTGTACCCCAACATCAGCCACCCGGAGTACGGGCGGCTGGCCAGGAAGTACATCTACTGCCTGTACTGGTCGACCCTGACGCTCACCACCATCGGAGAGACGCCGCCGCCCGTACGGGACATCGAGTACCTGTTCGTCGTCACCGACTTCCTGATCGGCGTGCTGATCTTCGCCACCATCGTCGGTAACGTCGGTGCCATGATCACCAACATGAACGCGTCCCGCGCCGAGTTCCAGGCCAAGATCGACTCCATCAAGCAGTACATGCAGTTCCGTAAGGTCACCAAGGACCTGGAGGCCCGGGTCGTCAAGTGGTTCGACTACCTCTGGACGGAGAACAAGACCTGCGACGAGAAAGAGGTGCTGAAGAACCTCCCCGACAAGCTGAAGGCCGAGATCGCCATCAACGTGCACATGGACACGCTGCGTAAAGTCCGCATCTTCCAGGACTGCGAGGTGGGCCTGCTCATCGAGCTGGTGCTGAAGCTGCAGCCCCAGGTGTTCAGCCCCGGCGACTACATCTGCAAGAAGGGCGACATCGGGCGCGAGATGTACATCATCAAAGAGGGCAAGCTGGCCGTGGTAGCGGACGACGGGGTGACTCAGTTCGTCGTGCTGAGCGACGGCGCCTACTTCGGCGAGATCAGCATCCTCGGCATCAAAGGCAGCAAAGCCGGCAACAGGCGAACGGCCAACATCCGCAGCGTGGGCTACTCTGACCTCTTCGCCCTCTCCAAGGACGATCTCATGGAGGCCCTGCTGGAGTACCCCGACACCAAGAAGGCCATCGAGGAGAAAGGCAAAGCCATCCTGATGAAGGACAACCTCATCGACATGGAGCTGGCCGCCGCCGTAGGGGACCCCAAGGACATGGAGGAGAAGATCGCCCTGCTGGAGAGCCACCTGGAGGTCATGAACGGCAAGCTGAAGAAAGTCATGTCTGAATGGACTGACAGCCAATGCCGACTGAAGCAGAGGATCACAAACATGGAGGCCAGATGCCGAACTCTGAGGGAGGAAGATCTCTCAGAGGTTGTGGCCGATAAGAAGCCGGAAGAAAAGAAATAGAGACTTGCACAGTATTATAATAAAATGCCTACGTAGGAACCTGTATGTGACAAATTTGCTTATTGGAAGAACCCAAAGGTTTTTTTAAAGGTTCCTCAAGAGAGCTCAGTGATCCTTTGAGGAAGCTTCAGTTGCTATTATGGAGTTTCAAGTTCTAAGTTCTAAAACGGAGTTATCTGAGGAACCTTGGAATTCTTCCCATTATTCTTAGGTTCTTCAGGGAAGTTTTCAGTTTCCTCAGATAGCGTTTAGGTTTCCCTATGGTGCAAAGGTTGAGGAAAAAAAATCACATGGATTTTTTTTTTTTTTTAATTATTCACTAGTGGGCCTACCTTTCAAAAGGACTGTATGTGTAGAAACACACTATGTGTTGATACTGATAGTGAAGACACTGTGAAGGACATTTTTTTTCTTGTTTTGAGAACACATGTTATCTTATATACAGAAACAGCACATTGTTTGTGAATATCCCTCACTTCCCTCAGTTGAGCAGGACAACAAATGTTTACCTGGCAGTATCCGGTCCACTATATGTTGTTTCTGTCTTGTAAAATGTACACATTTTCAATAAATAAAAACTGCTTTGGTCAGTTTCATTACAAAGAACTCCTCCACCATTGTGTATGAACAAGAAAACCGGGATGATCAACAGTCTGTTACATAAAGATTTTTTTTTTGTCTTTCTGACTTCATTTATGACAGTACAGTGAAGATGGTGACAGGAAGCGAGTGGGGAGAGAGAGACGGAGAAGGGCCGGCAAAGGGCCGAGGCCAGGAATTGAACCCGGGTTGGCCACACAGCAGACGAGTGCCCCATAGTTAGGCCACGGCAGGGCCCCCAACAGTCTCTTATATACATTTTGAAAAAGTTTTAAAGTTTCAGTTTCTCAGAATCAGTGAATATCAATTGCTTCAATGACATGTAAGCCTCTGTTCATTGTAGTTAGCACAAATGCCCCGAAGTACTCTCCAACAGGACGAGAAGAAAACACACTACACACACCATCTTAATGCACAAGCATGGGGCCCTGCTGAGTTTGTTTGAATTGTTCTTTACTGTGTTCCACTTCTGCTGATGTTTTTCTACCTTTTTTGTATCTTTAAAGGTGTTCTTTGTAGAATGTGGCCAGAATGGGTACTGCAACTATGCTGCTCATTGAAACTGTGCTGCCCATCACCACATTTGATCTTTTCATGAATATTTACTTAATAATAAATCAATATTTACAAGTATAACCAAAGTTTGAAGCTAAAAATGTAAATTTCTGGAAATTCAAAAAGGCAGAACATGAAGAAGATCCCACTTTTCATGCATGAAAAGTGCAATTTTCCCAGTCATAATGAACACTTAGAATATGGTGGTGGTTAAGTATTCATGAAAAGGGTAACATTTCTGAATTGGCAGCATGAATCCTGGAAATAAACAACAAATATTACACAGTGCACCTTCAAGAGATGAGATAAAGGACTAAGGCTGACGAGGAAACCCATTGCAGGGGTGATAGTGAAAAAATATCCAGAGCCTGAACTTTTTCCCCTGCTCTAACGACGACGACAAGATACTGCATAGTGACGTAACGTAGGCTTATTTAGACACATTATTCAAACATTTAATAGCCTGTGTATGACCATAATTCAAGCCTCATAGTAGAAGAAAACCCTGAACCTATAACACTTTCTGAGGTAAGAATAACCTAATGGCTAATTATTATCAATGTTTTTATTTTTGCGAACTCTGTCAAGACTGAAATCAGGCATGGTGCCTGAATACTATCACCCCTGCCATTGTCATCAGTCAAACCAGTATTTACTCAATTAAATACAAAGATGTAAAAAGCAGTCACTTTTATTTAGCATTATGTTTTTCACACCATGTGATACTGGATGCCTTTTTGCCAATTAACATTTTTGTGTCATTTCAAAGGGGAGCAATAATGTTGTGTACAACAAAGAGTGCTTTCAGTTTGAGGGGACGCAATCCGACCGTTTCCTCCTCAATTCTCGCATCATCAGCTCAGTCCTTGTCCACATGTGGGGGTTAAGAGAAAGGGCCGGTGAGGGCGAGGGCGGGGGCGGGGGCGGGTGGGTTTGGTTTGGGGGACAGCAGCACCATCGCCAGAAGTTTCAAAATAAAAGTCGTATTCCAAAAGGAAACAAAAAAAAAGAAAGAAAATCAAACAGGTCAACATGAGAAAAGCGGCTCAGAATGCGTTCAAGAGATCGGATAAGGGCATGGCCAACATGCACAGCTGGACAGCCCGATTTTTTTTCTCTCCAGGATTTCAAACATTTTACTGGTTGAGTTGGTAACCGGTCATTCTGTAGTAGTGCTGTCCCTGAAAAAGGCTTTCCAAAGCTAGATTAAAAATACATGCAGTATGCAGGTTGTAAGTTATCAGAAGCTATATTGCCATTGACCATAACTTTTGTTGGGCAGCTTCTGTGACTTCAAAGGACTACAGGTGCTTTGCAAAACCGTCACTTAGATAGCACTGGCATTAAAACAAACAAAATGAAGATAGTTGTTCAAACCTAGCTGATGATCGTCAGGATTCTGTATACCATAGACCATGATACTAACCGGTTGGGGAAAACAAAATTCACAAGTTTTAAAGACTACTATTGTCCACTGCTACTATCACAGTATGCTGCAGCCCAGACCGGCATTCAAACAAGTTTCATTCCAACAGATATCACCACCAGTTATTGAGTATAGGCCCATTCCATATACACAATTTACTATTGACAACAGGGGAACAGCTTTGCAGTTACGTATAACAGAAAAAAATGAAAATACAAGTGCCATATTTAATATTCAGTAATGGGAGTCTAGAGAGTAGACTATGGATTTGTAGATCCAAATTCAAAGCATTTCAAATCATTTTAATAGCTAAACTTTATGAACAACACCCCATTTGGCAAAACAGAATTAGCAAACAATTGCTTAGACAAGAACAAAAAATGAATTCTATGTTAAATGAACATGTTTTGGAAATAATCCATGGAGGAGACACTGGGGATCCAGAACCAAGACGGGATATAAAAAAGTGTGGAATCTTGATGCATCGACAAAAACATTCGAAAAATGTCTAAGTGCACTTACACAACCTCTGTCAAGAAATCAAGTCCAACTTTTTTTTTTTCAGGTGCATTCAAACACTTTTTTCCTTCAGTAGAAAAATGGATCTTCTTTCAACAAAGCAAGTCTCCCGGCCAGACAACATCTTAAGTTTGTTGTTGCAATCCTTTCCATTACAATTTCCTTCCAATTTTTTGTTGGGAATAAAAGGTCCTTAAAAGGAAATGAAAAGGGAACAAGCAATGGTGGTATGGATGGTTTGACAGCACCCAACATGAATCTGAGTGGTAAAACGCCCCTCCACACAGACACAAAGAGAAACAAACAAGAAGGAAACAAAACAAAAAACCGAGGACCACATGCATCAAAGACATTTCAATTCAATTAATCGGCCTATCTGAGGAACTGTCGGAACGCAAGAATTTTGTTTGTTTTTCCCCCCAATTTGACGGGGTTTCTTTTCAAAACCATTCGTGTTAAATAAGCGTTGGTTGGTCACATTTATTTCCCTCCCGTTCTATGAGCTGTTGACCCCTTTTAATAATAAATAGTAAGGAGGAATAAAATGCACTGTACACAAGACGAGTAACGCATTCACACACACCAAAAAAAAACAAAACAAAAAAACAATGCGGGTGAGCTGGAGAAGTGTGATAGTTTGATCGTTTGCTGTGGCTCAATCGAGCCCGTTACGGTCATTTTGGAAGTACAAGGAGATTTGGGGTGAAGGAAGGGAATAAGTCAGAAGGTCAACTAGGGCACACTTTTAACTTACGGCCCTCTCTGAATTGCAGACTTTTGTTACATTTTCTTTTTTTTTTTCTTCGTCGTCTTCTTCTTCGTTTCCCTTGGTTTCTTATTTTTAGTTTCCTGGTCATCACCATAGAGTGTGAATCATTTCCTCACATCATTTGAAACACGTCATTTCAGTTTATTTAGACACAACATCAGGACTAGAGGTGTGTGTGTGTGTGTGTGTGTGTGTTTGTATGCATGTGCGTGTGTGTGTATTCATGTGTGTGTATTCATGTGTGTGTGTGTATGCGCGCGCGAGCGAGAGAAAAGGAGTCCGTGGTTGTTTGCTTGAGCAGGGTAAAGCTCAGAGCATGCCGAAGCCTTTGGCGTACGTGATGGCTTTCAGCAGCCTGTCCCGCAGCTTCTCCACATTGGTGTACTCGGGCAGGAGCAGCACGTTGAAGCAGGTATGGGACGTGGGTAACCTGCAATCAAAACAAAACAAAACATAACATAGGATCAAAACATTCATAATTATAATGAACATACAGGGGTTGGGACAAAATAACTGAAACACCTGTCATTTTAGTGTGGGAAGTTTTGCTCAAAATGTTGCAATGCCCACAACATTATGGGTGACATATCAAAGTTCAAAAAGGAGAATTTCTTGGTGCGTGTGTAACTGTTGCATCTTTGACCGAGACAGCCAGTCTTTGTGATGCATCAAGAGCCACGGTATCTAAGGTAATGTCATTCATTCATAATTATAATGAACATACAGGGGTTGGGACAAAAGAACTGAAACACCTGTCATTTTAGTGTGGGAAGTTTCATGGCTCAAGTGGACTAGCCTGTTGGCCAATCTTCATTAATTGCACATTGGACCAGTAAAGTGAAGTGTGAAGGTTCAATTACCAGGGTAAGAGCACAGTTTTGCTCAAAATGTTGCAATGCCCACAACATTATGGGTGACATATCAGAGTTAAAATAGGAGAATTTCTTGGTGCGTGTGTAACTGCTGCATCTTTGACCGAGACAGCCAGTCTTTGTGATGTATCAAGAGCCACGGTATCTAAGGTAATGTCTGCATGCCACCAAGAAGGATGAACCACATCCAACAGGATTAACTGTGGACACAAATGGAAGCTGCACAGCAATCTCGCTGTCGGGGTCTAAAGACACAAAAATCTAGAGGTGTGACAAAAGGTGTATGGGACATGAGCATGTTTTGTAGCCTGATAAACCAGACTAAATGTGGATGTCTAATTTAGTCTGGCCTCGATGCATAATAAATTCCTAAGATTGTTGATGAGAACAAAAACCCTGCCCGCTTTGATTCAAAACACATCTTTGCGTTGTAATTGGTTTGCCAGATTCATGGCATTCTGGCTTCATTGAATCATTATGCGAGGCCAGACCCACCCATAGACAAAACATTTTGCCGTTCAGCGGGTGGCGCTGGTTCACCAGGCTACATGTTTTGGCTTTTTTGCCCATTAGACAGACGCAACCCGGGTCGTCTTCAAAAAGGTTCTCCCCACTCTGGAAGGAGAGTTTTGTATCTTACATGGTTTCCCTGTAAACGAAAGGCACTTCTGATACAAATATATTGTCATTTTCTTCCTTCGTAATTGTCCTGGTATAAATGAAGGGTTTATTTGCTTAACAGTGTATCCACCATTTTTGACTTTTAAATGTTTTGTCCAGAGGTCCTATCACCTCTGTGTGAATTGTTGCCATTCAAATATTTTAAGAACATACTTTTTAAACCTATGAAAAAAAGCATTTTGCAATACAATGCAATGGAATGTCCAACACAAAATGTCAATATCCCAACATTCTACAAAATGGAGATACACCGCTTTGCAAATAAACTCCTCGAATGGCCTCAAAGGGAGTTCCTCACCTGTCTGTGTCAGGTCCGTTCTTGGCGATGATCATCTTGAGTTTCCCAAGGCCTCCTACAGGTGCTCGGTCTGTGCCGGTCGTGAACTGAAGAAACAGCCTTTTCTGCTCTTCGCTGAAGGAGTGCAACGTCTCCCAAAACTCCCTGCAGACACAAATGTGGTGACAAAATTGTTATAAGCTGCCAAACTAGAAGTGTGGGGGAAAAATCCACACACTGCATACTATATAATATTGCTCTTCTACAATGTTAACCAGGGGCACATTCGTTAGCCAGTTAGCAACTTGGGTAGTTGCCAATGGAAAATTGCATTGCAAACAACAAAGTAGCTAATGTTGTGAGCAACTATGGTTTTGAGAAATGCACCCCTGCTTTGGAATAAAGACCTATGTAGACACATTCAACAGTCACTGTCCAGCACAAACCTTGTATCTATTTTTAACTTTGTAATTTATAAATCACAATTGTTTAAAGAAGTAAACATTTCAACATTCAAGTTGTTTACTAAATTCATCATAAAAATATACACATGAACACTGACCAGTAGTACTGACTCACAAGTTAAAATAAATAAATAACGAATATAAAATAGCAAAAAATAGTAGTGGAGATACAGAGTGTCTGCTGGACAGCGAGGACATACAAGCTGCTTACCTGATAATTCGGGAATCTTTACTATACCCTCCGTCATACTCTGTGGTTTCTTCAAGTGCTTGAAAGTCTAGGTTCTGCTGGTTTCAAGGCAAGGGGAGAATTGCAGAGTTAGAAAGAGTAAAACACAAACATGTATACAGATGAGGTCCCTCATCTTTTGATAACACTTTACTTGACGCCGGCGTCATACGTATGACATAATGTCATAACAGTGTCAATAGTACTATGAACGAGTCATAAACATAATGCCAAGGTCATAAACGTTTAATGACCATGAAAAGTTGAAATTGTCTGGCCTGTCTTTTGTCATAACCGAATTTCACTTAAAGACAAAGTCATACAATGTTTATGACATTGACATAAAGTTAATGACACATTCATGACTGCATTATGACACCGTTATGTCATATGTATGACGCCGGCGTCAAGTAAAGTGTTACCCATCTTTTCATGGGGCAACACTGAACTCATTCCCTTTTGTTGCAAGCGGTTTAAGTATTAACGGCTGTATTTTGATCGAACTATAAATTAACACTGCTATACAAGTTGTACTCTGACTACTTTTTCATTGTGTCGAAATGTTGATTCTTTAGTATTCCCCTGTGAAAAGATATTATCAAAACTCTGCAGACATGTGAGGGGTGTACTCTGTATAAACACACACACAGACTGTATTGTTAACACATTGAAGTTCAAAGGATGTTACAAGCCGTGAGTGTGTGTGTGTGTGTGTGTGTGTGTGTGTGTGTGTGTGTCTGTGTGTGTGTCTGTGTGTGTGTCTGTGTGTGTGTCTGTGTGTGTGTCTGTGTGTGTGTCTGTGTGTGTGTGAGTGAGTGAGTGAGTGAGTGAGTGAGTGAGTGAGTGAGTGAGTGAGTGAGTGAGTGAGTGAGTGAGTGAGTGAGTGAGTGAGTGAGTGAGTGAGAGAGTGAGAGAGAGAGAGAGAGAGAGAGAGAGAGAAAGAAAGAGAGAGAGAGAGAGAGAGAGAGAGAGAGAGAGAGAGAGACAGGAAGAAAGGGGGAGAGAAGGAGAACATGAAAAGGGAGCTGTGGTGCAGAAGCAGAGCAGGAGTTGTGTCATCAAAAGGCTGTGTGTTGTAACAGTGGGAATATGACCATGTGTTAGAGGAAGCGGCTGACACACTTCATCTGAGTCCTAACCTAGTTACAGTACAGGGGCTCCTTTGCCCATCTTCTCCAGTGTGTATGTGCGTGTGTGTGTGTGTGTGTGTGTGTGTGTGTGTGTGTGTGTGTTTTCAACTAACCCTGCTTCCACAAATGAGCAGCTCAATCTCCTCTGGCCGGAACAGGTACTTGAGCGGGGACTCGTTAGTCACCATGTGGAAGCCCCTCCTGAAGGCTTTAAACTGCTTCTCCACACTCTTGTTCAGCATGTACTCTGCATACTGGTTGACAAAGTCCTATGAAGAGACAGTGAAAGAGAGAATAAGAGTGCAATTGGCTATTACTGTACATCACTTGCTACTAGCAATGTTAATTAGCCAGCATGTACCAGAAAACCACTCAATACTGCCCTACAAAGGCAAAGTGCAGTAACTACACCAACATTGGAACAGTAACAGTCATGGCAGTCATGGGTAAGTGGTTAGGGCGTCAGACTTGTAGCCCAAAGGTTGCCGGTTCGACTCCCAACCCGCCAGGTTGGTGGGGGGAATAATTAACCAGTGCTCTCTCCCATCCTCCTCCATGACTGAGGTACCCTGAGCATGGTACCGTCCCGCCACACTGCTCCCTTTGGGCACCATTGTGGGCTGCCCCCTTGCACGGGTGATTTTTGTTGTGTGCAGTGTGCAATTGTGTGCTGTGGAGTGCTGTGTCACAATGACTATGACAATGGGAGTTGGAGTTTCCCAGTTGGGCTTCTAACTACACCAACATTGGTATTAGGTTGAATATTGTAGTTACTGCAAATTTGACATAGCAACATCTCTGAAACGGGACATAATTGGACCATAAGACTTTGTCTCAAGATAAAGGAGGTGTTAAGAGGACCATTTACAGTTTAAACTCAATTTGACAAAATATGTAGTTACTGCACTTCGCCTTTGTGTGGCAGAAGACGCCCCTCCAGCTTACATTAAGCCAGGGGCGGAGCTATAGGTGGGGCAAGCGGGGCATTTGCCCCTGGCGCCAGGGCCCTCCCATATTGGTGGTGGGGGCCCTATCATGACCATTGGAGGCTCTATGAGGGACCCCATCAGTGTTTTGCCCTGGGGCCCTGTGTGCAATTGCTCTGCCACTGTACTATTAAGCACATGGTACAGCCACTTACTTTTCTGTTGCTGTTGGTAACAGGGATTTTGTCACCATTTTCTCGCAGGTCGTACATGAGCGTGTTTCCAAACGGGTCCGTTTGGGAGATCTGAAATGTGATCATCATGTCCTCCTCCACCGAGCCCTCGTACTCCATCAGCTCCTTTAAACTCTGGGACAGGACCTGCAACAATCAATCGATCAATCAATCAATCAATCAATCAATCAATCAATCAATCAATCAATCAATCAATCAATCAATCAATCAAACATAGGAAGCCAAAATAAGTCAAACACTTGGAATAGTTTGTGGGCTGTGAATCAATAACATACGCCAGTTTAACATATTTATGGAATCATAAATAAACTCTTCCATGATATCGTAAGTTGGGAAAGCCTCTGTACACTTGTCCCAATTAACCCATTTAGCCTGATGCAGCGTACACATTGTTTGACCTTTGGTGCCTGGAGCGACATATACGCTGCATTCAGGCTCTTGAGATTTTTTTTTTAAATTACAAATGTGGGTATGTCAGAGCTGAATTAACATATTCGAATGCAAGATCAGGGTCCTTGTTTCTAAATGCAACTTATTTCATGTTTTTATGTGCATCAGCGGCTGAGATATTTAGATTTTTATAGACAGAGGTCACCTTTCCCCAAAAAGGGCTTAGGCATTCTGCAGGCGTTTTTTGCAGGTGCCTTAGGCTAAAATGGGTTAAAACAAAGTGAAAGTGTAATGAGCATACCGGATGTGAATCTGCCAGGTCCCTGAAAGTCCCTTTCTTCCCCATCAGCTTCCTGTACACCACCATGGGGAAGTGCACGTCCAGGATACAGTTGTTGTAGATGGCCAGGCCCAATACGATGCCGATCAGTGTGAACTGGCCCTCGTTCTCAAATGACGACGGGTTGAACCAAAACAGTCTTGTGCTTTCATCGTACGTGAACATACCTGTGAGAATTTAACATTGTTATAACCCCAAAAAAACGAACTGCCATGATGATAACTTGCCAATGAAATCTAATGCAATATGTAGAATGAAAATACTTAGCAGTGATGTTGTCCAGACGTCCCAGTTAACTACCATCCCACATGATTCCTGACTGGCTGACAAGCCCTCAAGCAAAGACTCCTAACCTTCATTGCTTTAGGGACTGCAAATAATTCCCTGTACCTAAATAACTGTAAGTCCCTTTGGAGCAAGTGTAATGTAAGGTAAAGTAAAGTAAATAGATTTGAGGTCTTTTAAGGGAGTTTTTCCTCACCCCTGTTGCCACCAGGGGGCACATCTGAGTGCCCCACTCACTGTGACTATTTATGACTTATCCTGGGCCGAACCCTTGTGGACCTTATGTCTCTATAATCTCTACTTATCTCTTCTTTAAACTCCTCATTTCATTTTCTCTACATCTACTTATTTATCTATCTACTTATTTTCTCTATTACCGGTAGTCTCTTAGTCTAGTTTCTTCTCTTGTCTTCTTGCTATTCTTTCTTGTTCCTGTCTACCTCACTTTTTATTTTCATTTTTAACATTGACGCGTTTGTCAAGCACTTTGAGCTCATGCCTTGTATGATACTGTGATATTCAAATAGTTATTATTATTATCATCAATTATTATTATTATTATTATTATTATTATTATTATTAAGGGGTAGTACCGATATCTGGGTTAAAGATCTCCTCCACCACAAGCTGGAAGAACTCTTTTGACACGCCCCCCTCGTCGACGCCCTGCTCTCCCTCGAACTCCACGTACAGCTGTTTCTTCAAGTCTGCTGGATTCTCCATGGCGATCATCTCCAACTGTCAAGCACAGGTACACAGTATCCAGGTGTGTCAAAACAACACCAGAACATGATATTACATATAATACAATTACACTTTATTGTCTGTTTTCACTGAAATTAATTTTGTATCCCTGAACAAGACTTGTTAAAGGAAGGACAAGACACACATGTAACGTCACGGGACTATTCAGAGGTGATAGTGAAAAAGAATCCTGAGCCTGAACTTTTTCCCCTGCTCTAACGACGACAAGATACTGCATAGTGACGTAACGTAGGCCTATTTTGACTCATTATTCAAACATTTAATAGCCTGTGTATGACCATTATTCAAGCCTGATAGTAGAAGAAAACCCTGAACCTGTAACACTATCTGAGACAAGAATAACCTAATGGCTAATTATCATCAATGTTTTTATTTTTGCTCACTCTGTCAAGCCTGAAATCAGGCATGGAGCCTGAATGCCATCAGCCCTGACTATTGCATTAATAAAAGTAATTACTTTTCCAGTGACTTTCAGGATTCAGCAATATTATGGGACAAAAATTGCTTGCCATTTGGAAAATAGAGGTGGCGAAAATATGAAAGGGGTTCCTGGCAGAAATAGCTTGGAAAACACTGGGCTACTTAGTAATTACTACCAATTACTACTAATTAAAAAAAAACTTTTCATCCACAGCTTCACTGGTGCCTGAGCAAGATAATAGTTATCGAGCATCGATTTTTTTTTTCTGATATTGTGCAGCCCTGGTTGTCACAACTCTAAATTCCATGGCTCTAGTTTGACTTGCTGGCAGCAGAGAGTTAAAAAGAGAAGACACTCACCCGGACCAGTGCATCGTCGATGATGTGATCTCGCCTGACTTTGAGCCGCAGGTACGGGTTGAGCTGCTGTCCCTGCACCAGGCTGTAGAGCACGGTGATGCGGCGCTCGCTGTACATGCGGATGCGGTTGTCGTAATACAGGCCCAGGTTCTTGGTGACGGCGTTGAGGATGAACGGACACGTCATGAAGGAGAACTTGTTCTCCGTCTCCACCTTGAAGAAGGTGTAGTCCTTGTCCATCTCCAGTATGTCGTTGAGCGGCTCGTTGATGAACTCCTCGAAGGGGATGAGCGGCTTGCGGCAGTCGGAGACGCGCGCCCCCAGCTCCGTCTCCAGCGGGTCCACGCGCGGCCCCTTCTTGTTGCGCCGCTCCTCGCCCAGCAGCTCCTGCAGCGTCAGGTCGCTCGACTCGGGCAGCGGCTCCTCGTCCTCCTAGCATGATAAGAGCAAGAGCAAGAGCAATAGCAAGAGGGTTTGTAATAGCACATTAGCATACATATACTGTCATTCAATGTGCTTGAGAGAAAAGAAGGAGAGGAGAGAAAAATGTATTGTAGAAGGTGGAAAGTATTATAACTTGACAATTAACTTGAACCAAAGGCAAATTTTATAATAATATTATACAAGTGGTTGGTAACAACGCTTTCTAGAAACAAGCAACAGGTTCATTTGAACTTGAAGAGGGCAATCTGTTTTTTTCCTTCCAATTTCACAACACATAGGACCCAAACTGACGAAGGGTTTGAAAAATGATATATTGCGCTTAGGAATGTCAACAATTAAACGCTTAATTAAATTGTAACATTTATGTCATTCTTTAATCTTTTAATTCCATTTCATTTATTAACTTCAGTCGATTAGAGCGCTAATCGATTTAAAAATAATAATAATTACAATGAATTGCTAACTCAATTCATCAATAATTTGCATCCAAAAATTGTGCTGTATTACTAAATTACCTCCTCGTTGTGCTCCGTGTCTATGTCCCCTCCCAGCACGTTTGCATAGTAGACAATCTTCAAGCACTTGGTAGCGGCCACCACGGCGTCGTCATCGTTGACCAGGTTGCGGCTGCTGAACTCGTTGCTGATCACCTGACGAGTGGAGTTAGACACACTTTAGAGGAATACCATCACATATGAGATTTCAATTTAGGAAAATCTTCAGTTCTCACTATGAAGTCAAACAAGCACTTAGTGGGATCTTTAACACAGCTTTATGGGAGCTGCAGAGTGTTTCAGTAAAATTCTAGAACAGGGGGGGAAAAAATCCTTCCTCTTCAAAGGTTTCATTCCGAGCTGAATAGAGCTTGAAAGCGGACGTGACATACTAGTTCCGCGTTCACGACACCGTAGCCTACCATCTAACATCACGGTGGCGAGTAAATATCTTCTGATTCCAGGTATTATATGCGCTTGGTAACAAATACTGTATGCTGTTTTAGGAAATGAATGTCGATTGGACATGCAAAAGCATCAATATTTTATTCCAAGGTCGTCTGCATGAAAACTATGAAAAAACACACCCCGCTATATCGTTTGGCGTTTGGTATGATAATTCTAGAAAAAATATCAGTAACAACATGTGTCACCATGAAATCGGAGGATAAGAAAGAAAAAGAGGTCGGTTAGGTTTGGTACAAATACAATACAGTGCTTTACAGGCCTAGTACTCACCTTGTATGTGATGAGCTGTTGAAATGTCTCCATCATGCGGCGGATCTGCTCGGTGCGGTAGCGCGACCAGAGACGCGCCAGCTTGGCCTGCGCAGGCAGTGGCAGCTTGCTCATGGCCTGACAAGACACAACATGCAACACACTTTCATGTCATTTGACAGTTCATTTTTAATTTAGACTCTTCAAGATATACTGTATAATAATAATAACTAGGTTTTACATAGTGCCTTTCAAGTAACCCAAGGTCACTTTACAAAAGGAGAGAGGGCAGGGGAATAGAGGAGAGAGGAGAGGAGGGGGTAAAAGTGGGGCTGGTGGCAGTTTCGTTAAGGACCATAAGCCTCAGTGAATAAATATATTGAGGGTAGAAAACCCTCTCTTTCAATGATGCCGAGACACAGGGCAAGAAACACAGACACATAGAACTCGTCTTTTTCCGTAATGAACCATTTCATGTACTTTTGGAATCCAGTTCAAAGTAATATGACTAAAAGCAAGTTGCTCACTTCCACAACATTTGCCTGCCTTTCCTATCCTCTGGCCTGCACAATGCACAAAGTGGGTATTTCTCAAAGTGAAGTGAGTAACGCCCATTTTTCACGGATTTCACCAAGGAATATCCAATTACTACACTTAGAACTACTTATTGGATACTCTTGGGTGAAATCCGCGAAAAATCTGCGTTACTCATCCTCAAGACACTTCACTTTGTGTGTGTGTGTGTGAGGGGGTTTATTTCTCACACACACACACACACACACACACACACACACACACACACACACACACACACACACACACACACACACAGACACACAGACACACAGACACACAGACACACGCACACGCCTACCTTGCAGAACTGTGGCAGCGCTATCTCCAGGTACTCGGGGCTGTGCAGGTTGCTGTTCTCCATGACGATGACGAAGAGGTTCAGGTAGTTGGGGTCTCGTGAGTACACGTTGTGGTAGGTCAGGTCGCACTCCACGTTGGGCGATAGGTACACCAGCGCGTTCAGGAAGGCCGCCTCCACCTGCAATGGGGCATAGCAGGGGAGCAGAACTTAGGGCTGTGCAATATATCGAATTTATATTGTGATATCCATATTGTAGAACCAAAGAATCACAAAGGAGAGAAAGATGTCAAACTCCGGCCAAAGGAGTGTGCTCAACTTCGGTCTCCTAAGTTGTTCCCTCTCTCTTCTTCTCTTTCTGTGGTGTTTGCACAAGAAGTGCACTACCGCCATCTATAGTAAGGTCGCCATATTCCGCCCACTTCACTGATCACTTCACTGAAAACGTGATAATATCACTATTTCAAATACTATTTAATTACGCTATCGTATATTTTTGGATAGCGGCAACTGTGTAGATGAGGTAATGAGCAATATTAGCTAACATTGGTAGCCCTTTCTATCGTAATTTGGCGACAACGTCCAGCATGTCCACAATCTAGTTTCAGCACAATTCACCGGCGAAAGGCTCCCAATTCCGCCCGCTTGATTTCAGGTCACGTCGGTATTTCCGTTACTGTTTATTATTCCTTCATGGCATTTTGCTGATTTCGTTCACACTTGTAGTCCTGGCTTTACCGATGCAGGAACTGTGATTAGTTTGGTCGTTACTGTGGAAACGGTTGAATAATTTTGGTCCTAAAGCGAAACAGGGAAGCGGCCAGGGCGAGTTTTTAGCCAGAATGTCGTCGTGAAATTAAAGTTCCATGCTGCCGTTACGACACCATTCATTACAATGCTGTTTATGGCCGTTTGACTCGGTTTTAAATATCATCACCGTTTCAAATTGTAAGCATACAAACTCAATATCATGTCGATATCCATTCCTGACTTAAATAGTGGATACATAAGTAACCATCATCACTTATAAGTAGGCGGGCGGAATTGGGAGACGGGCGGAATTAGGCGACTTTGCTATACAGCGCTAAGGAAACTCCATTTATTCTCAACCTCACGACTCTGAAGGTCTCCTAACCGAAGGCCTCCTAAAGGAGCGTTCAGTCGACAACACATGGATACCGGAAAAGAATTCAATGGGTCAATTGATTTGCACTCTAAATTCAAAAATATGATGACTGTCGTTTGTATTGACTATTTAGGAAAATCTGTGATCAGCATCATAAATTGAAACACGGTCGGTGTATAATACTAGGGAGCACCCTGACCTTGTCATTGCACAGCAGGCGCCAGTAGACCCTCCGCACGGCGTCGATGTCCACCGACACCTCGTCCGGACCCAGCTTCGTCCCATCTGCGCCACCGCCGCCGTCAGCGCTCGATCGAGACGACGATGACGAGGAGGCTTCCAGCTCCATGCCAGTGCTCTCCTCCTCCATCATGGAGGATGCCGCAGAGGCTGACGACGCAGATGCAGACGCAGACGCAGACGCCGTCGAGGACGGCCCCGTGGCCGAGGCCTCCTTCTCGTCTTCGTCCTTGTCCTCGTCTTTGGCCTGCAGAGACTTGAGCTCCTCCTTGGTCTGCTGCTTGGAGCGCCGGAAGCTCTGCACCAGGCCCTCGGCGCTGGAGAAGACGCGGCCGATGACCCGGATCAGGGGCGAGTAGTCCTCCTTCTCGCCGCAGCTCTCCAGGATCTCGTACACCTTCTCCTCCGTCAGGAAGCTCACGTCTGGAGGCACGGAGAGAGAAAAAGAGATGGAGAGTAACTTACTACCGGTAACGGCAAACATCTGGAGGCACGGAGAGAGATTTAGAACTCATTTATTTGACTTCACCACCAGTTCATGACAATCAAGAAAAGAGAGGGGTTTTACAAAGCTTGAATTGTCAAGGGGCGCTTGATGCACACTAGTATAAATGTTTGTGTTGCACGGAGATGTCCTGTCCTTGCATTGCCTGTTTGTTGCCTGTTTGCCTGTTTGTCCTTGCATTGCCATTGCTTCTTATACTGCCCAGAATGAAGGACAAAAAAACAAGACCATGCATCTTAAGAGGTATTCCTCCAACACATGTTTGGTTTTTGTTTATAAACACAGTGTTATGAGGAGGGGCAAGACACTGGCAGCCAACCACATGAGCTAATTTTTTGACCGACAGCGGTTTCCAACAATCAGAGGTTGAGTTGTGCGCAGTCAGGGGAAAACAAAAATTGAGAACCCATGTATAAAATGAACAAAAAACGTTGCCCGGCCTCACCTTTGAAATCTTCCCGCACGGAGTGCAACTCCTTGTGGTTCATCTTGCGGTTGGCACAGGTTGCCATGGCTGCGTGGTGGTGTCCTGTGCTGTTGATGGCGCTGTTCTCCAGATACGCGGCGGAGCTGGTGCCCTTCTTCGAGGGGTGCGGGTCGCACAGCTTGGCGTTAACCTTCAGAGTCAGAGTCAGAAACTTTAGTGAAAGTGAAAGCCCATTGGGAAACTCCGCCTCCCATTGTCATTGTGACACAGCACTCCACAGCACACAAGTGTTCACTACACACTGCACACAACAAAACTGCATTTATGCCTCACCCGTGCAAGGGGGCAGCCCCCAATGGCGCCCCAAGGGAGCAGTGCGGCGGGACGGTACCATGCTCAGGGTACTTCAGTCATGGAGGAGGATGGGGGAGAGCACTGGTTAATTACTCCCCCCACCAACCTGGCGGGTCGGGAGTCGAACCGGCTACCTTTGGGATGCAAGTCTGACACCCTAACCCAGTGTTTCTCAAACTTTTTCAGACCGAGGACCACTTTGTCCCCCCAAAAATGTTCAGGGACCACCTGTCAATTGAATTGACAGTTGACAGTTGCTAATTTGACACGTCTAATTTCGGTGCTGATCACATAGGGTAGGATACTTTTTATTCACATTACAAGCCTGTCTTATTGTGGTGGAAATAAGACTTCAGCTATGTTTAGCTTTGTAATAATGTTACAAATACAGTTTACTGCTAGCTTGTCTTGGAAAAATAGAAATCCCCTCGTGGACCACCTGAGCTCTGTCGCGGACCACTAGTGGTCCCCGGACCACACTTTGAGAAACACTGCCCTAACCGCTTACCCATGACTGCCCATTTTATATGCCACACTTTATTGTCCCCAGGGGGAAATTTGTCTTGGGCTTCACCCACTGCATTGTATACAGTACTCACATACACAGCATACATTCATATAAAAAAAACATAAAAAACATAGAGAACGTAGAGAAACATTGAAGTGTCTATCTGTCAGCCTTCAAGAAACAACTAAAGACCTTCCTCTTTCGAGAGAATCTACTAGACTAATGCTTGAGCTGGCCTTGCCCCAGGGCAGACTCCTGACATGATGTTTAGTTTAGTTTAGTTTGTGTGTGTGTGTACTCGTTATTTACTCTTTGTAATAAAATTTAAAAAAAATAAAAAACGAACCCCTCTTTGTAACTGCACTTGTTGTTCTGTATATCTCCTGTGCACTTTGTATTTGCTTGTGATGTTGGCTTGATTATGTCTTTTGAAAGTCGCGTTGGTTATAAAGCGTCTGTCAAATGCAATGTAATGTAATAATAATGTAATGTAATGTCTATCTGTCATTAAGCATTGTTATGGCATTTGGGACAAAGGAGTTGTACAGTACCTTGTAGAGTTCCAGAGCCTTGACCGCCGCCGCGTTGTTGTCCAGGCGCTGGAAGGCGGGGCTGGAGGCGCAGCAGTCATTACTGCAGGAGTCATTGCCGCAGCCCTCTGTTAACTGGTGATAGTAGCGTTCAATTAGATGCTTGGCGGCTGCTCGCTTCCTGCAACAAGAGGAGGAAGATGTCAAGTCAAGTAAGCTTTTATTGGTACTTTCTTCATATGCACAAGTTATGCAAGAAACATGAAATGATGTTTCTCTCTCTATACCATGCCAAGACATAGACATACACAGGACTGACATTTTACAGATTGACAAAGTGCAAGACAGGACAGGTAACAGTGATGGACTGGTCAAGATTGGGAAGATTGAAGAAGATTGGGACCCAACAAGCGTTTGGTTTATGTTTGTTCAATAGAAATCCTCTGGCAGACAGACAGACAGGAGAAGAAGACATTTCAATGGACTTGGAATCCTATGACATAGCTGAGTTTACCTCAGTTTCCCCTCAGGGATCAATACAGTTACTCTACTCTACTAACTGGACATCCTGACATAGTCATTTATAATTAAGTGGTTCAAGAGAAACACACACACATACACAGACAAAATGAGACTCTTTCAAAACATTGTTAACAGTAAGGTGTACGTGATCTAGTGAATGCTGATAGAGTGCAACATTCGATGTAACAAGGACAAGTAAAATATGTTATGTCTTAACAGTATTAAATGAACAGGAAATCTCCAAAGGAAAACGTTGATGTCTATGGTGGGCATAGTGCAAGGTGCAATGGTGCACAACATACGGTATGATTGAAAAAGCAAGCACAGACACTGTAAAAATGTGCCTAACACACTTAAATCTGCATGTCAGTCCAACAGAAATACTTCAGTATATCAGTACTGAATATCAGTATTGAATATCAGTAATGAAATGAGAATAGGCCTTAGATATATGGTTAGGCCTCTTTTGATCCGAAGAGGGAAAAAAAGAGTAATACTGCTACAGTAGCAAACGCTTATTTCAGAGCCAAATATTGTTACTATTTACTACTTATTTCTGCTTGTTGCTGTCTGTTATCTCTGTCTGTGTCTTGTGTCTGGTGCCAGCGTTTGTACTGCAAACACAATTGCCCCATGGGGACAATAAAGTTCTACTACTACATTCCTTTACCATTCAAATGATGATAATAATTAAGTCTCTTTGGGCATTTTTTTGCGATTCATTGCGATGCTTTAAAAACAATGGCCACACACTGCACAAAAAGTAATGTCACTAGACAGCAGCCCTACTCTTTGCCATCAGAAAACAAAGTCACCACACAGACAGAAGAGGAACCAAGTGCAGACAGGGTAAGAAAGCAAAACAACAGGAAGCAATGATAAATGCCATGTCTTGACGTTGCAACTGTTGAGTGATTCTGGGTACTTATTGCCATAACAAAAACATTCTAACATCAAGATGAATGCAAGATTTATGCTACAACAATAATGCCCATGGTGCATGGACGTTTAATATGTTTTACAAGGTGTTGCACTATCTGCACAAGTATAATGACTGCAAACAATATAATCGAAGAGGAATAATAACTGTAGTAAACACTGCTTGGCCACTGTTTCAATATCACTTGGAGTGGGGGTCAATATTCATTATAGGAATAGATGGACAATGCCGTGAAGGCGACTTACATTCGGCTTGCTTCGGCGTTTTCAAAGGTTGACTCCTCTTGTAATCTAAAGAGGATTTCAAATGCAGTAACATCATTTAGGATAAGACATATTTAGACATGCAAGTAATTTCAAGATACAGTAGGATTGAGCGTCGCAGGAAGCAAGCAAAACTCTGGTGTTTCATACCAGTGCTAAACCAACGCCTGCAGAAGGTGCAAGAACTCTCACTCTCATCACATCGCACGACTCAAAGGCAAAGCCATTCCATGTGAATAATGACGGCGTACTGAAGGTTTTTTTTTAATATGACATTGCAGATGTAGCTATGTTTAAAACGGGAAGCACACGCCAGACAGGCTCATCTAACCCACCTCGCTATGATACAGCAATTTCAGGGAACCTCTCTCTTGACAGCTAGCCACGGTGGCTCTACGCGCTAACAATTGGCTAGTGTTGCAAGGACAGTATCAGGCGGTATCCAATGCTAGTATATATAATATCAAAGACACCAGAGTAATGCCATTGCAAGTTAAATGTCAGACGCGCACATGTCACAATAAGCCGTCAGGTGTTACAGCTCAATCGAGCTAGCGCCCTGCTGTCACAACACCCATAGCAACTTTCTGATTTTAAGAAAACGTCAACGGCTCAGCCGCATTAGCCAGCTAACATTAGCCAACTACTAGTTAGCCACCCAGCATTCGCTTACACTGAAACATGTCGACATGCCAGAATCGCACAATTAACACCTGCCAGTACGAATAAACCCTACATGTAACTCTTACAACTTACACTAATAGATCGGTCAACTTACGGAGTCATCTGATACACTGAAGGTGGTAACCTTGCTTGATTGGAACCCATTGCTGGCTATACATTCAACACTACACCACCAAAGTTAGCATTCCATTGGCCATCTTCCTCATTCCAACATGCAAAACAAATCTTCAACTCACCATATATCCAGCACGCGCAATGCCATCTCGCAACACTGTCAACTCAAAACGTTGATTTAAACCAAAGACACAATGTATACCAAAATCGTAGCATTGATTAGCGGGCTGACTAGCATGAGAAATTGAAAGCACAGTTCAACGTCAAAGGGAAAATACAGTGCAACGCACAGCGTTCTGTTATTTATCATTCTGTTCCACAATGTTACACATATAGACAAGTTCTGTCCAGCATTGACGAAGAGGTTACTAAATAATGGTGCATCTGTAAATAAATCCTGTTAAGTGCAATACCATCTACCTTGGCAACACAAACTTCTGCGTGACAGAGCTATGCCAGCAAGTTTCCATGTTAGAAGGCCTTTAGCAATAGCAACTAACATAAAGCTAACTATCAAGACAGTCTTGTCAGTGGCATTTAATGCAATAATGTGCCATTGGAATTTACTTTACAGCGGAATACCGAAAAAAAATAAACTAAAACCTCAGTCAGTGTCTCCAACTTGACCACTGAAAATTGTAATCGTTCCCCTGCAAGACAACCTTAGCTATGGTGACACACGTTTGCCCCGCCAGTCGCCGATCTCGCTTAAAACTCATGCCGACCTGTCGTATCCTCCTGTGGGGTTGGATTCAGCCTGTGGTGGCGCACACTCACAGTCCTCCTTCTCGTCGGAATTCATACGAGACTTGATCCCTCAGTTGTTTGTGCGGCTGTTTGTCAGAATTTGCAATCCCACCCCAGAATGTTTGCAATCCGGCAAATTCTGTGTTCAATGCAGCAACGGGTAATAACCGGTGGTGTCAGATATTCCTGCAGAGCTTGCAACTTCATTTAAGGCCTGTTTCACTGTGTGTTCTGATATTACTATCTCCTGCCATCTTGACTTCAACAAGACTTCTCATCGAATACCGGGGAGCTGGGGAGAGACATCCCAGCATGCAACGTTAACTGCTAGGCTGTTTTGTTTCAAGTCTTGCACCAGCTGCAGAAAGGGGAATCGCTTCTTGCAAAGCGTGGACGAAAATGCATGATATGACCGTTCTGGGCCCTTTGATTAATTTAGGCCTATTTCAAATGCTTTTTAGGAATAAACAGCCTTTAAAAAAATGTGGACATCATCTCAAGCAGCAACACATAGCCTACAAACAGTTCGATGATACCCTATTCCCCCAAAATGTACCAACAACAGATTAATAAATAAATACACAAAATTGCACCAAAACACACACTCAAAATATGACCGACACATTGCATGAAACCCACATATGAAATGCCCCATCGATTAAAAAAAAAAACAGCATGAGAAGGTTAGTGGTGGTGGACTGGTGGTGCTGGTGGTGGGTGGGTAGGCACAAATTCTATATTTTGTTTGTACTTACTGACTGTGACCAGCAGATGTCAGAGCTACCTTTGATATGAATGCAAATGATGATGCTGGGTAACAACTAGGCCTATAAGTCAGTCAGTCAGTCAATCAATCAATCAATCAATCAATCAATCAACAAATCAATCAATCAATCAATCAATCAATCAATCAATCAATCAATCAAGCTGGCAAGCAGACTTCATTGTAGACAACTCTTTGAAGACACCCCACACTTAGAGAGCAAAGTAGGCTATCATTTATTGATCCAGAGGGAAATTAAGGTGTCCAATGCAGTAGCATACATAGTATAAATACAGAAGATAAACACAAAGACATTACACACATCATTGCACATAGTGCAGATAGTGCAGTTGTCCTTTAATAAACATGTCCCATACGTAGAATCGATAGGCAGCCTGCCCTGAATGGACAGCTGTTTCTGGATGGTCGCCCACCTCCTTTCGCTGTTGAGGTTCACAGAGGGCTTCTGTCAAGGGCCATGGAAATTACCTGATGGTCATTGTTCATTGTACTGTACTTGCAAAAAAGATTGAAAATTATTTAAAAGGTAACTTAACAACTTCATACTAGTCCACTAATTCACAGAAATAGATTGGCCATTGTTTCTCCCACTTCATACTGTGCTCAGTTCCAAGGAACTTATTGGGCAGTCGTGTGTAAGTGCAATTTTGTTGTGTGCAGTGTGCACTTGTGTGCTCTGGAGTGGGATAGGATGTATTTTGTCATTCCAGATTCTAACTCCACAAAAACAAAGCAGAAAGACTTGGAAAAATTAGGATGTAACATTGTCAAATGTTCTATCAAATAGCTTCCTTCATTGGCGGAGGTCTGCAGTCTCCTGAGTGCATTTCTAGTTGTATATGTTATTGTTAACCCTCGACTAAGTTCTTGTCCCTGCCCTGTTCACTTATTTTCTGGTTATCTCGACACTCCAGGAACACCCGGCCCAGACTTGGAAGGAAAGGGGTTGGCCTAATGGTTACAGAGATGGGCTTCAGATCAGAAAGTTGTAGGTTCAAATTCCACCCTAACCTCTCTCTACACCTCCGCCCATGGCTGAGATGCCCTTGAGCATGGTGCCTAATCTAATGCTCCAGGGACTGTAACCAACTTACATACTTAAAATAACTGTGAGTTGCTTTGGAAGTAAAGTGGGCACTCATGGGGTAAGCAGTTAGGGCGTCAGACTTGTAGTCCAAAGATTGACAGTTCGACTCCTGACCTGCCAGGTTGGTGGGGGGAGTAATTAACCAGAGCTCTCCCCCATCCTCCTCCATGACTGAGGTACCCTGAGCATGGTACTGTCCTGCCACACTTCTACCTTGGGGCGCCACTGGGGGCTACCCCCTTGCACAGGTGAGGCATAAAATGCAATTTTGTTATATAGGCTAACTAGCACAGAGTTGCTGTGGAACGTTGGTAAACCTCCCTCCGATAGCTTCATACACGTGCTGTTGGGCTGAGAGACTAGTCTCTTGGCCCAGCAGTATCGTACTGTGTCTCCCATTGCCGAACCGTTGTAGTTGACGAGATCACACGTTCGATCCCCAAGGGGGGTGAACAGGTGCAAGATGACCTCTGTCACAGTGGTGCCGTGACCCAGATGGGAGTGAGGTTTAAGGGGGAGAGTGTAACGGAGGCTAACTAGCACAGAGTTGGCGTGGAACATTGGTAAACCTCCCTCCGATAGCTTCATACAGTCTCGTGCCGTTGGGCCGAGAGACTAGTCTCTTGGCCCAGCGGTATCGTACTGTGTCTCCCATTGCCGAACCGTTGTAGTTGACGAGATCGCACGTTCGATCCCCGAGGGGGGTGAACAGGTGCAAGATGGCCTACGTCACATGTGCTATGGGGTGCTGGGTCACAATGACAATGGGAGTTGGAGTTTTCCAAGTGACCTTTCACTTTCACAGTTTTTTTGCTTTTTTTTAGAGTGTCGTCAACTAAGTGTAATGCTATGTGATGTAGGCCTAACTAGAAGGAATGTTTTTGGACTGGAGCTTACATGTGGCAAGGCCAGGCTAAACTAGGGCAGCCTCCTGATGTGGAACTGGTCTGGTCTCCTCAAAAACACAGACCCAACTGGCTGGTGGGGCTGTAGTCAAGTCCACCTCTGTAGAGTGCAAGACAAGTCAGAGACCAGAATAGTCAACTCCAAGACAAGGCAGAGTCCAAAGAGGTTCAAGTCCGAGACAAGGCCGAGTCCAACAAAGATTAGAGTTCAAGGCAAGTCCGAGTCACATGTCAGTCATTGTTAAACAATGAATAGGATGCACGTCAATAATGTGAATGTTTGAAGGTAACCTACAGTATAAAACTTGAGAAAGGCCACACTGGCTGAAACGTTGTTTCTGTAAATAAAATTCAGCACAACGGACAAGAGTGTGCGGTATCTTCCTCTCTGAAAGAAGCCTACATGGATGTGAGAAACGTGTTTGTTATCGGTTCGACGCTGCACTTTAGAATCTATGAGTGTTCTAATAAACAACATAAAAACAGACCCGGCCAAGTCCAAAAGCCTAATTTCTCAGCAGTGTCTGAGTCCAAGACACGTCCAAGTCCATAGAAAAACAGACATGAGTCCCGACTCAGACTCAAGTAGGCCTACTACAGCCCCACTGGCTGGACATAATGCTTCACAAAATAATCAATTTTGTTTTATTCTCCCCTTAGCTCTACTATTTTCCAAGTCAGTCGACCATGCCTGCTGCAAGCATACCAACGACAAATCAATCTGCTGAATCTGCATAAATGCTGCTGCTACTGCTGGAATTTGCAAGGTAACAAAAATGGTTTGCAAGGTTTGCCTTCTTTATGCATGGCAGCCTCACCTGAGCAATATATACACGGTGCTGACTGCAATCCCTCAGTTTCAGTGTTAATGGAGTGCTATGCTTGTTGTTATTTATGAATATACATTAGAGCCAGTGCTCTTGCCGCTGTACTGTCCTGCAGCTCTCTCAGGTACATTTGTCCATACCATGAGAGTCCTCTGGCCATGATTTTTTGTGGTCACATTGAATATAGTATCCTGTGATTAACCCATTGTGTCCTGGAGACACACATACGCTGCATTCAGGTTCTTGAGATTTGAGCTGTTTTGTGAAAAATGTGGGTAAGTTAGAGCTGAATGGACACATTCTAAGGCACAACAAGGGTTTTGGCGTTTATATAGCTTTATAGCTTTTAAATGCAACTCATTTCATGTTTTTATGTGCTTCGGAGGCTGAGATATTTAGGATTTAGGCAGAGGGCACCCTTTCCCAAAAAGGGCTCAGGACAAAGGAGAATTCCGGTCATCGTTATTACTGAGTTGTAAAGTGTCTGCTGATATTGCATAACTGTTGGGACGCTATTTAGAGGGTGGGGGAACTCAATGGGTAATCCCTCCTCCCACTAACAGGTCGAGAATCAAACCAACAACCTTCAGGCCACAAGCCGTATATCCTGACGTGACGCATGACAGTATGATATCAAGGCAGTGCTGTACATGTACACTTTATTTAATATATACAGCAGTGGTTCCTAACCTGTGGTGTGCCAGAGGGNGCAGCCGTGGCCTAGTGGTTAGAGAGTTGGTCTTTCAATCTAGGGGTTGCCGGTTCGAATCCCCACTGACCTCTCCCTACATCTCAATCCATGGCTGAAGTGCCCTTGAGCAAGGCACCTAACCCCACATTGCTCCAGGGACTGTAACCAATACCCTGAAAAATAATAGTTGTAAGTCGCTTTGAATCAATGAAAGCGTCAGCTAAGTGCAATGTAATGTAATGTAATGTGCCAGAGATTGCAGGGGGTGTGCAGAATTGTGTTTGTGATGAGATTGTGACCCAAATTCTGCTGCAAAAATTATGATTACGCCAAATCAAAACCAAATTTGAACATTTTTTGGTCCCCATTTAAAGTCATTAAGGTACTGATTAATGTCTCAACAAGCAAGAGTCTTTTTTTTTTCTTTCAGATTCTGATGAAGACTGTTAAAGTCGAAACATAATCCAGCCATGAGATAATAAAAGACAACAAAAAGGATTTAAAACCAACTTGACTTGACTTCTGACTTCGAAAACTACATTTGTCCTTCATCCTGCACCTTTTGGTGGGATCTGCACAATCCTCTCCTTCAACAAATAGCTGACCTACCCACTGTAACTTTGTGAAGGTGGCAGTGGAAGGGTGACTGCCTTTCAAAGCCTGTACCACCACAGACGTGTAAATTAAGAGGAAGTCTAATTTCGGGTTTCCTGTCGCAACGCGAGTATCAGATTCTGTTATTATTCTGCACAGGAGAGGAGAGGAAAGGGAAAGAAGAGAAACAAGACAAAAAAAAGGGTACGGAGAGGAAAGATTTGTTGGAATAATATTACAGTGTTTGTGACCCTGGGTTTCAAATTGCATGATTTCTGAAGGTTACTGGGCTGAAATGACAGGATATTCCGTATATAGTCATCGTACATTGGGTCTAAAATATGCCCCCACTGAGGGGCGTGCACAGACATTTTGGGGGGCAAGTGCTGAAGGGGATTGTAGGTGGCATGTGGAATGAGCCTTGGCTTATAAGGGCTACCGGTATATATTATATCATGGGGGAATTATTGTAACATGCATTTGATCATAAAGCACTTGTAGATTATCATGTCAACATGGATTACAGTACATGCAAAACTGAAGAAAATCCAAGGCACTCTCCTTTTGAAAAAAGTTAAAAAGCCTTTATTGTGATGGCTTTGTCATGTTAGACATTTAAAAGACCCCAACGTGTGTCAGCAGACATGCCTTCTTCAGGGAGTCAAACAGTGGTAATGGTTTAGAGTCCAAGAAGCGCTCCTAACTTTTTTGATGGATTACAGTACATTGTGACAAAAAAAAAAAAGAGTTTTCAAAAAGGTCATTTTTCATCCAGTAGGGCAAATGGGCAGGTGCTTTAGCACCACCTCGTCCCTAACTGTGCACACCTATGCCCCCACTTCCAGATTATGTAAAAAAAAAAAAGATATGGAATAGAATTGCAGCTTTAGGCCTAAAGTGGCCGTCAGAGGTGACAAATTTGCAGAGGAATACTATGAGACAGTTCATGTAGCTTATGTAAGACACAGTCATTTCACATTGGAAGTAATGTTTGTTTATTATCAAGATGAAGTTAATTGTACTGTACCCGCAGGTTGAACCCAGTTTCCACATACTGGTATAGATATGAACTTTATAACAGGCTCTGGGCTCAATAGGCAGACACACAACATGCATAAAATGGTAGAGTAAGTCATTTGAGTCAAATTGATTTTCAACAAGGTCAAGAAACCCATTGCTGTATGGACAGACAGACAGATCCATGGACGGACTGACCAAACACCATAGTGCAGGGGTTCTCAACCTTTTCCAACTTGGGGCCCAATTGAGATTTTCACAAATGTTCGGGGTTTACCTCTGACCCAACAATAAACTATAGGCCTACAACTCAAATAAATAGTCAACATCAACACACACAAACACGCACACACACACAAATAGTATTTTGATAATTAGAAAATGATTTCAAGGCCCACTTGGAATACTTTCAAGGCCCACCAGTGGGCCCTGGCCCACAGTTTGAGAATCACTGGTGTAGTGCATGTAGGTAGCCTATGTGACAGAGACTTGGCATATTTCCAGACATCTGTTAGAATGAAGTCTTATTTCATGATCGGTCTGTGCAAGATCGATGTATCTAAGTAGTTAAGGCCTGACTATTTAAATAAATTCTAAGCTTTTAACATATACCTTATAGAGCAGCATCTGTTAAATAGCCCAGAAATCTTTGCTGAGGGCAAGTTTTATACCGCCATAGGTGCTTAATCGCCCTCTCTTCTCACGGCCCATAATTCCATGTCAGCAAAATTCACACAAATTGAAGTAGGGGGAGGGGTGGGGGGTGGGTGGAAACAAGGTGGCCCATGGGACCGTGCAACATGCAGAAGGGTCCGATGACTCAAAGCAAAGCAGGCCAGATTAATGTAGTGCTCCGTGCTGCGAGGTCTCACAGCTCTAGCCCCCCTCTTGATCTCGACTGCCCCCACTCAAGACATGAGTCATGGTAGCCATACCTAAAAACTCTGCAGGAAAAACAAAAACATTACTTCACAATTATTATTGGCATTATAGCACAATCGTTCGTTCACCATCATCTACATTGGTTGCCTTTTAAATTGAACATTCAAAATAATGATCCTCTTCCTATCATTATTATTGTTATTATTGTTGTTGTTATTATTATTTTTATTATTGTTATTATTATTAGACATATTATTGTTGTTATACTGTAGGCCGCATAATGAATGTATTGGAAAAAAATTCAAGCGCATTATACAAATTTGTGCTAAAAAGGGGGTTTATTAAGGCTGGGGAGTGCTCTCAACCCAACCTGGCTATTAGGCGTTATGCAGTGGCAGCACCGACCCATTTAAATAAGCAAAGGCTTTGTTACAAGCCAATCAAATCGCTTGGGAAACACAGGCCTTCTAATTAAAGGATGTTTTCAAAATGTTTGCTCTCCCCGGGGACTTTCAGTTTTAGTGTCACCAATTATACGGGTCTAGCCTGGGAACTCCCATACTGCCTTTAGTTCTACACAATCGTTTCGATCTGAAAGACAGTATGGCGAGGATGACTCATAACGTACAAGATCATGGGATCTGTGTCATAATGGCCAAGCATTCCGACCTTAACAGTTTCTCTGCCCAATCAGAGAGCAGGGCAGTGTGTCATAATAGCCAAGTATTCCGGCCCCATATGGAATTTACAATAGGCAACTCCCCAGACCTAATCTCACTTGTGATTAGGTCTGGTGTTAACCAGGCAAATACGGGTCTGCATTAGGGGTAAATGTACATCAGATGTTGGGGCTTAAAACATGCTGCTTGCTTTGACATATTTGATAGGCCTAATACTTATCCTCAGACACAATGTTGTGTTGAAGACACATTTAGTAAGTCAAGTCAAGTCAAGTCAAGTCAAAGTTTATTTGTAATGCACTTTTAACACAACACAAGCAGCTGACCAAAGTGCTAACAGAAGGGCCTAAGTGAAAAAAAAAAAAAAGACTTGAAACACACCTCCTGGTTTGAATTACTTGAAGAAGGTCAGTAGGCTAGACCGAAACATTGCAGTAAACCATGCAAATGTGAACAGTGTGCAGGAGCTTTCTTTGGATTAATGGTAGTGAGGAGACAAAAATGGTTTAGATGGGATATTCCTGAAAGTCAAGCAAAGCCATGTTATTTAGCCAGGCCATGCCCTCCTAGTGACGGAACACCTTCAGCGTTGCTACTAGTCAGGCCAAGAGCAATGCAAGTACCGGTACTTTCTAAGCTCCCCAAAAATCGGGAACTCCTCCCACTTTGTCGGGAAGCAAACAACCATTAGCAAACCAAGGGAGGCAGGGCAGTTTGGGAAATTGTTATGCTCTTAGTCAGAACAAGTATCGAAGAGATTTGAAAGTTGATGATAATCAGGCTACATGTTACTGTGGCACATTGAGATGTAAATGTGGACCACAAAGGTAACACTTTAGCATAACAGTTCCTTAAAATGCTTTATTAACACTTCATTAACACAGTATTAACCATGATTAATGAACTGATTGAAGGGTTTATTTGCAAAACGGTGTATCTCCATTTTTTTACTTTTTCATTTTATTATTGAAAATGACATGAAAATATTTTGAGAACATACTTTTTACTGTTAACCTATATAAAATGCTTTTTACAATGCAATTCAATGGAATGCCCAATACAAAAGGTCAATTTCCCAACATTCTACAAAATGGAGATACACCGTTTTGCAAATGAACCCTTCATATTATAAACAAAGCACAAAAGTCCCTTAAAATGCTTTATTAACACTTTTATTAACACTTTATTAACAATTGTTAATTAACTAATATAAACAAACATTTTGAAGTGTTTGTAAATGAGTGAGAACCAACCAATGGATGCACAGCGGAGTAGGAATTGGCTTCGCCAGGATAATTTTGACGTTGTTCTCCTTTTAGTTAATTTTGACGTTGCTCTTCTTTTAGTTATTTATTATTATTAGTTTTTTTAATTATTATTCTTTTTTTGTGCAAATTTTGGAAGCCATATCATGTCCTCTTTAACTGACTTTCACCAGATGAATGTAGCCTACTTCCATCACACATATGTCTGGAATGTAGGCCAGTGAGACGTTCTTCAAGGTGTCCAAGAAATGAACGGGCCAATCAGAATTCAGGAATCCCTGTGCATATTGGAAGAGTTCTGTGAGGTTCTTTTCTAAGCTTAGGCGACACTGAAGAGAGTGCCTCTGTGTCTGATGTTTGTGTATATGTATTTTATTTTATTTTATTTTATTTTATTAACCTTACTTTGTCTTGCTATTTAATTTTACTATTTTGTATACTTTGATATAGATCATGCATTTTGTGTCTGATGTAAATAAAGAATTGAATTGAATTGAATTGAATTGAATTGAATTGAATGGTCAAGTTTAAGTTCATGTTCAAGTTCAAGTGCTTTTATTTGTCACATACATATTACATGTAGTGAAATGGTGAAAGGGTCATCAGCTCTGCATCTTAAAAAATAAAAATTAAAATTAAAAATTAAAGAAGTAAATTAAAAAAGGAAATAAAATGTGAGACATAAGTTAAAGAAAAAAATTATTTGAATTGAATTGAATTGAATTGAATTGAATTGAATGGTCAAAGATGACGCAGAGAGCGGTTTTGAATGCATTTGTTGTTGGAAAGCACGTTTTTGTCGACCAGGACCCCGTTTCTCGACAGTGTCGTTGCTAACCAGTTAGCAACTTAGTAAGTTGCCAATGGGAAATTGCATTGCAACCAAGTAAGTTGCTAACTTAGATAGCAACGACACTGTCGAGAAACGCACCCCAGATCAGACCTTGTGATGTGTAGCTCTGGCGAGAGTCAGGTTGGGTAGTTCCCAAACTTTTTCTGCTGTGACCCCCTTTTGGTCCTTGGAATATTCTCAGGGGCCCGGGCACTTTTGGCTTAAAGGCCCCCCCCCCCTCATAATTAGCGGCGCAGAACTGACTCACCGGTGGGCCCTGCACCCTCATTAACCAAATTAACCAAACATTTTTTCAGTTAATTTAATTTTTAGTTAAACCATACGTAGTCAAACCAAAAACCGTGCCGAACCATGCTCAAACACCATGAAATCATGGTTCAGCATGGTCGATTTTTTTAAGGGTTGAGTCTCACAGTACCTCAGTGTGCCTTTGTCTGAACAGTTCTTAGACATTGAAGGCACAAGTGTGTGTGTGTGTGTGTGTGTGTGTGTGTGTGTGTGTGTGTGTGTGTGTGTGTGTGTGTGTGTGTGTGTGTGTGTGTGTGTGTGTGTGTGTGTGTGTGTGTGTGTGTGTGTGTGTGTGTGTGTGTGTGTGTGTGTGTGTGCTTGTGTGTGTGGAGAGAGAGCGAGAGAGAGAGAGAGAGGTAGAGAGAGAGAGACAGAGAGAGAGAGAGATGGAAGAAAGGGATTAAAAGAAAACGTGTCAAGTTTGTCAGCGTATGAATATTTGAGATTACTGAGGCTATTCTGACATATTGAAGCCAATACCAGTATACCCATCATATGTATCGTGTGTGATGATGTTTCAGCATTCTACTGTGCAGTAGCACCTTGGCAGAGTGGCGAGACATGAGATACACACCAGTCAGTGGTTCTCAAAGTGAGGATCGGGGACCCTTCAAAAATTGAATTTAATATATGAAAACTGCTGCGGTACTACTGTGAAATACACTATACGGTAGGCAGTAGACATTTGACAAAATACATTGTTCCCACATAGGCATTCAAATTCGAAAGTAATTTGAGGGGTAATTTTGGGGTGTGGGGGTGTGTGGGGGTGCCCTTGCAAAATATTCTGCAACAGTAGAAGTCCCCGGCCCAAAAAAGTTTGAGAACTCTTGATGTCAACAGAACATTAGGCGAAAGATGAAGTGTGTGAACTACCCGTCAGAATCACAAACCACCAGCAGAGGGAGTCAGAAACCACCAAGCAGTAACTCTCTGGAAAGCAGACTGGCCACAAATCCTCCGTGTTCCCCCCCATATATATATTGGGGTGAATTCAGGTAAATTGGGCCAATCTTTTGCGTAGAAGCGAATGGCTCAAAGTGGCCCAATTAACCTGAATTCAATATATATATATATATATATACATATATATATATATATATATATATATATATATATATATATATACATATATCAATAAGATATAATTTACGTATAATAATAATAATAATATTTATATATACATAGAAAGTATAGGCCTACTGATCTTTCTTCATTGTTATGAAGGTTACTAGAATCCAGAGTTGTATAAAGTAGAAGTATTCTTTCTTACAGATGTAAATACAGCGCTTGTGATATGATATTATAGAGTTGAAACCATGTAATATCATATCACTAGAATTGTAATTATATCTGTAAGTGTAAGTACAAAGTAGGATACACACATGACTCATAGGCTACATAGCGGCAGCTAACAGACCCGAAGCCTTGCACCAGAGTTTATCTGCAATAAATAGGAGAGGTCAAAGGGGTCAGCCAGTGACCTCATCAGAGGGTGAACTGAGGCCCATGAAACTCAACAGAGTCACTGAAATCAACCAAACAGACGTTTTGCTGCTGTTGTTATGTGCACTGAATGAAAAACAAGCTGGTTAACATCACATCGTAACACATGTTTCTTTTTGAGGGTGATTTGTGACCTGCGTTGTTGTTTTCTGTGATGTTATGTGATTTGTGTGGGTTCTTTCTGCTTAAAGGCAGAGTCTGTAATTTTAGTCATTTACTTTCTAAATGAATGGTGCTCATTCACAAATCTGATTTTCTTTTAAATGTTTACATGTATTTTAAAATATATATATAAAACATGTATTTATTAGTCGGATCGAAATAGAGAACGTTTTTCTAGCAAACATGCCATTACATACTGTATGCATGAAACACGTACATTTCTTAATCATAATGAATACTTTGAAATTGATGGTGGTGGCTTATTCATATTTTTGCACTTTTGACCATTTACACCTGAGGAGTAAATTATGAAAAAAAGTATATTGGATCCATTATAAATGCAAGGCTGATCCAGGTTAAACAAAAAAAGAAAGTAATTTTTCAGGTCACCTAAAAATGTAGTGCTAAATCGGTTCTTTGCCTTATCGTTGTGCATCTAGCCTCAGCCTAGTTTCACTAATCACAACAAGGCCCCTTGTGGACACAGAGGCATTAAAGGTGCGCTGTGTAGGATGGTGGCCAGAGTAGGTACTGCAACTATGCTGCTGAATGGAGCCTATTGCCAAATGTAGTCTTTTCAAGAATATATATTACTACAGAACATTTATTACCAAATAATAAACTAATATTTACTAGCATGACAAAAGTACAGCAAGTCTTACAGCTAAAAATGTCTATTTCTGGAAATTCAAAATAGCGGACTATGGAGATCCACCATCTCATGTATGGAAAATGCAATTTTCCCAACCATAATGAATGCTGATGGTGGTGGTAAGTATGTGCGAGAAATGTAACATTTGTGAATTGGGTGTATGAAATCTGTAAAGAAGCTGCTAAACATTTACCTGATTCTTACTATGGGAACGCCCCCGCGTGACGTAGCCGAACGCAGCCAGATGATGTAAATCAGGTTAGCTAAACATATGCACAGTGCTAGCCTAGAAATCTAGACGCCCCTGGCGACCGCAAATTGAATTTGCTCCCGGGGGCAGTCTAGCGGACCCCGGTCGTTTTGCGAGGCTGAAAGTTATCCGATGACAGGGCCAATCAAATCGCGAGGGGGGCCGGGCTACCTAGTAAACAGGAAACTTTCTAAGAAGAAGCATGGTGTCCATCCGTGCTATGTACAGCACGAAAGTGTTTACTTAATTTAAAAAGCCTGGATGATAATACATTTCGTGGCTGACATGGATTGATGATAGATCTCAACACATTACCATTTGATCATTCGATGATTTAAACTAGCTCGGTAAGCTAATTTGAGCATTTTACAGAACCAGATAGTCAGACGCTATTATCAGACCACTACTGTAGGTGTAGAATTCTAATAAGGCACATGCCATTAAAAACGAGACATTTGGGAGCTTTGAAAGTCTTTGAGTAGCTTACTAAATAGATGGGAATCACTACCAAGCTAGTGGCTAGCTAACCTGTCGTCAACAACACAGAGCTAGGTATCCAGGTTAGGGTTAGGCTTAGAAACAAAAAACTAGGGTTAGAAACAAAAAACTAACATCAAAAAGATAACTAGCTCCGTTATATGGCGGTGGGATCGATAGTCTGGCTAGTGGGAGCGAGCTGACAGTTGTGGCAGCTTTTGTGATATGCACCGGGATTCTCATCCGCCCTGTATCTGCTTGTAGACCAAGTAAAGTTAAGTACAGGGTACCGTTGGGGTAAATCAAATATAGGCTACCTGTGTAACAACAAGACTCTGATCTAATTCCAAAGTGTAGGCATAACATAAATGACAGTCCCAAAACAATTGCTGACCATATCGAAGATTGTGTAGGCCTTTATGTTGACATTCGGTTCCTGCCATACATTTGTCCCACATCGCTTGCCATAGCCTCGTACAAGCAGATGTACATGCGGATGAGAATTCCGGTGGATATCACAAAAGCTGCCACACCGGGGAGCGTCCTGCGTTGGGAGCCACAATCAGGGAAAGTTATGGGTATACAGCTAGCTAGCTAACGCTGAACATGCCATGTTGACAACAATCATAAATATAACCATTTAACAAGCCCCAAATTGCTCGACATTTTGCTGATTGATCAAGGAGGGCCATGTGGTTGAAAACGAGGCATTTTTGAACTGTATAAGTGAAAACACGATTTATTAGGAAACTTGTTTGTGGCTGTGGTCATCACACGAATTCACTGCTACGACGGCTCGAAGTTGCCGCTTCACCTACAAAGAGACCCTCGCTAGTGGCTAGCTAACCTGTCGTCAATAGAAGAGCTAGGTATCCAGCCTTGTATTATATGCCTGCCCCAAATTCTAATAAGATCCATGTCATTAAAAACGAGACATTTGGGAGCTTTGAAAGTCTGTAAGTCGCTTACTAAATAGATGTGAATGACACCTAGTCTACCGAGCTAGCGGCTAGCCATGTATTAGTTATGGGTATACAGCTAGCTAGCTAACACCGAACATGCAATGTTGACAACAATCATAAATATAACCATTTAACAAGCCCCAAATTGCTCGACATTTCGCTGATTGATCAAGGAGGGCCATGTGGTTGAAAACGATGCATTTTTGAACTGTATAAGTGAAAACACGATTTATTAGGAAACTTGTTTGTGGCTGTGGTCATCACACGAATTCACTGCTACGACGGCTCGAAGTTGCCGCTTCAACTACAAAGGGGCGTGTCGCGTGTACGTTGTGAAAGACAGCTGTGACGTTACACAGAAGTGTGTGGGGATTGGTTGTTTGCCATCCAATTGCGTGACGTTGAGTGCTGAAGCAACCATTTATCCCGCCCACACTGCTGCCCAGCCCTCCTAGACCCTGGTACAGCTTTTTGCTGTACGGGTCTGGCTGCGCTAGGCTAGCACAGTGCACCTTTAACCTCATGGCATCTCTGCATGCTTCCAAAACTACCCATGGGGGGCGCTGTGGTCCAGTCGGCTAAGGCGCCATTACCATAAATCCGGGGACCTGGGGACCTGGGTTCGAGTGTGACCCGGGGTCAGTCCCAGGGCCGGCACTAGGCATAGGCAGAGCAGCCTAGGCCGCCAAATGTCTTAGGGGCACCAAGTCCCACAGAATTAGAACATTACAGCGAAATGAAGCATAAGGCTTTGTATTGACAATGATTTTTAATGGGCACTGAGTACATATACCAGTATGTAGGTTGTAGATAAGCTGTCAGATGTATGACACTATATGTTTACACATGCCAATTTCTAATTCCACAAAAAGCAAAGAGGGGTGCTCTCGTAGCCCCTTAATGCGCGCTGTACCTCCAGTGGCACGCTGTAATAGTCATTGAAATGTAACTACCATAGCACTACAATACTATGACACAACACAGGCTCTTTAGTAATGCACCACTACTTGGTCATTACCATACTGGTAACAACAAATGTATAAAGCCGCATCTTAAGGGGCTAGGGCACCAAATTGACGAGAACCGGCCCTGATCAGTTCCTCATCTCTCCCTCTCTCCCACATAGTGTAATGCAGGGGTGGGGAACCTTTTTCATTTGAGTGGCCACTTCAAATTCCTCCAAGGGCCGTAGAAGTTCTCAGGGGGTCGTACTATGAACACAAACCAGGATATCCCCCTGCACTTCAGGTCTATATTGAAGGCAGCAACCTTTAAAACAGACCCCACCACCTCTATAGGTCCCCTGAATATAACGTAATGGTATTGCAAATGTAATTTGTAAGAGTCCTTTACAAAATATGTCATATTTCATGTGAAGCTGCATAACATTACAATCATATCCGGGGCCGGATAAAACGGCCTCAAGGGCCACAAATGGCCCTCGAGTCATACTAGGTTCTCCACCCCTGCTGTAATGCATGAAAAAGCTGCTTGGAGAGAGAAAGAATGAACACAAATCACTCCTCAGCTCTATTTCCCAATTCTAGGAAATCGGAATGTGTGGTGTGGCGAGCGGGCAGGCAGGCGAGTGAAACAGGACCATATAAGGGACATAAATTTTGTCTTAAAGTATTTTCCCGCCGTTAATTCCTAATACAAGCCCTCGTCTTATGCACATGATCTGGGTTGATGAATGACACTGGTGCTACTGCAGGGGTAAAGAAAGGGCAGCCCTTCAGCAGAAGTAGCAGCCCTCAGGGTTGGACTGGTCATCTGGCATACAGGGCATTTCCCCAGTGGGCCGACCGTGTTTTTGTTTAGGTGTTTGTTTCAATTTTTCCCTTACGTACAGACCGGCCTACAATTAAGACGTGGCGGCCCATCGTTGCATCCTTGGTATACAGTGGATTGAGCCCATCATAAATGTAGTTTGAGGGTGGGGGTGTAGCCTGGGAACTGCCATGCTGCCTTTAGTTCTACACAATCGCTCCGATCTGAAAGACAGTATGGCGAGGATGACTCATAACGTACAAGATCATGGGATCTGTGTCATAATGGCCAAGCATTCCGACCTTAACAGTTTCTCTGCCCAATCAGAGAGCAGGGCAGTGTGTCATAATAGCCAAGTATTCCGGCCCCATACGGAATTTACAATAGGCAACTCCCCAGACCTAATCTCACTTGTGATTAGGTCTGGTGGTAACCAGGCAATTGGGGGTGAGAGGCTGGAATACGCCAAAACAAAAATGCCCGCGTCAGTTTGTGGTGCCAGGCCAGCCCTGGCAGTTAGGAAATGCAGAGGTGAAATACGGCCCACGCTCGGCCGTGGCGGAGGCTGCTGCTCTTGCTATATTCTCTATTGCCAGTGGTTCCCAAACTGGGGGTCGAGACCCCCCAAGGGGTCGCGGAGGTACTGAAGGGGAGTCGCGGACGAAAGGGACTTGTATTCACTTGTATGGTATATAGATGTATTTGCAGGCCTGTGGAGTTATATTTGCGGACAAACTGCGGAAAATCTAGCAAAATTAATGGACAATACAATTGCCAAGCAATTTCTAAGCAAATTTTTGTCCATTAATATTGCTAGATTTACCATCAATAGTTTATCCACTATTAGATTACAAGTGCATTCTGAGAGACACATCCCACCCAGGTCACAGTCTGTTTGAATTGCTGCCATCTGGCACGAGATTCAGGTCCATGAAGACCGGGACAAACAGACTGAAAAACAGTTTCTACACAGCGGCCATCACAGAACTGAATTATGCTTCAAAAGCAGTTTTTTACATACCATTTTTTTATTCCATTTTTATGCTTTATTTTTATTTATTTTATTTTATTTTTATTTTTATTTATTTTTGCTTCAACAAGGAATGCACACTTTCGTTGGGCTTGTCACAATGACAAATAAAATATATTGTATTGTATTGTATTGTATTGTATTACTAGTGGACTATAGATTACTTTGGGATAGGGGTGGTACGGTTCACAAAATTCACGGTTCGGTTCATATCGCGGTGTCCAGGTCACGGTTTTCGGTTCTCTACGGTTCTTCTTTTTTAGTTCATGATAAATGGTGCACTGGCTAATAGAATCAGACTTATCGGTAAATATCCTACATATGGTTTGTATAGGCTTATAATGTGAAAATGGTGTGATTTTAATTGTGTCATCCTCTGATTTGGTCTTATACGCTAATGTTTCAATCAGAGAGACTGGATAAGATACTCCTAGAATCTCCGTTTTACATATTTTTCTGGGCAGTACATGAATTGCGGTTTGCGATGGATTGCACGGTTCGGTTCGGTATGTGTGTGAATTGTACGGTTTCGGTTTTCGGTGCGGTTTGTGCCATCCCTACTATTGGACTAAAGTCCAAAAATGGTCCTCCTCGGTGAAAAAGTTTGTGAACCACCGATGCTGTATTCGCTGCTCGGCCATAATGAGCCTGTCCTGTAGATACTGCCTCCTCTGCCACCCCGATAACAGATGACTGGCTCACGCAAAGTTCACTTGCTGCGATCGCTCGCCTGCCTGCTGCAAAACATGCTGATTCTGGGGGCGAGTCCTAGATCAATCTGCCGTAATGATATCCAAAGGGTTCTTTTTTTTGTGCTGCCAACTCCTGAGATCAGGGAAGCCGACAAGGGGAGGGGACAAAGGGGTCAGCTGTCCCGGGACCCAGGTAGAGAAGGGGGGCCCATAATTGAATCCTTATTACATTCTATGTATTGGGCTGGGGGACCCTTGCAGATGACTTTGTCCTGGGCCCAGCCAATGCTGTCAGCGGCCTTGCCTGAGATACCAATGAATCTCCAACAATGAGGAATTATACACTGGGTGGGATTTGTGGCAGAAAGAAACTGTACAGTTACAGGCCAGAGCCAAACAGCACTTCCAAATACTGTAGATTGTCTGAAATTGACAATTGAACATTACAATGAGTGATGCATTTGTTTTGGTCTGTCAAGTTTTTTTTTTTTACTCTCGCAGACTAGAGGTGACTTTAGTGTGGGGGGGGGGGGGGGGGGGCATGCATGGGTAACACTTGTCTTTACTTGAAGTCTGTGTCACAGGTAGGACATGACATATCAGATCATAACAGTGTCGTAACATAGTCATGGAAGGTGTCATAAATCAGTGGTTCTTAACCTTTTTGTCTTAAAGCACACCTTACATGTTCCCAAGACAAGCCGCGCACCCCCACCTAAACTCCTACACGTGCATACGCACTAAAAAAATATTTAAGTGATTAATTTAAATGATTCTGAGATAAATGAGACATTAATCAATACCTTAATGACTTTAAATGGGGATCAAAACATGTTTGGATTTGGCCCAATTATAATGTTCCCAAGCAGAATTTTGGTCACAGCCTCAACACTAACAAAATTCTCTCTGACGCACTCCCAGGGGGTGACCGCACCCCAGGTTAAGAACCACTGTCATAAATATTGTGTCATTCAGTGATTCGGTTTTGGTAAAGACAGCCCAAACAGTGTCAGCTTTTCATGACCATAAAATATTTATGACATTGACATAATGATGATTCACCCCTGACTGTGTCAGCTTTTGGACACTGTTGTGACACTTGCCATGGCATGCATGATGCTGCCATCGGGTAAAGTGTAACCCATGCGTGTGGATCAAAGATGTTTTTTTGGGGGGGCTCAGACGAAAAGAAAAGAAAAATATAATGACTATAATGAAATAAATTAATTAGTAATTGGTGATTGATATGCTGCAATGAATATGCTGCTTAGTCCACCAAAAACAAACAAAACCACCCCACAAAAATAAATCCATGGAATAGTGGCACTGGCTGTTGTTGAGCCGCCCTGACGTGTGCTTTCTTACTTACTTACATTGCACTTAGCTGACGCTTTTTTATCCAAAACGACTTCCAGTTATTTGCAGGATACATTGCTTCGAGTCCCTGGACCAATGTGGGGTTAGGTATCTTGCTCAGGGCACTTCAGCCATGGATGGATGTGCAGGGAGAATGGGTAAGGATGGGATTTGAACCTGCAACCCTCTGATCTTAAGTCCACCTCCCTAACCACTAGGCCAGTGGTTCCCAACCTTTTTCTTAAGGGACCCATGTTTTTACTATTGTAAGCTTTGATGACCCAACCACGTGAGCGCCCGCACGAGACGGAGTCACAAGATGCCCTCCGTTTCCTGCGAAAACTTATTTTAGTTATTTTATTCCTCAATTCGTCTTTGGTCAAATATAGAATAAATGTTTAATGTAGCACTTACAATTTGTTGCGTCTATGCATTTATTAGTTCAATGCTTTGTCTTTTATTCAACATGGGCTATTTATATTTAAAACGAAACCCCTTGAAATCAAGAGGGCTCCGCGACCCCCTGTGGATCTTTGGCGACCCATAAGGGGGGTCCCGACCCATAGGTTGGGAACCACTGTACTAGGCCATGGCTGCCCCAGTGTGCTACTGGTGAAACGTCACTGACCCATGTACTGTATAAATATAAGAAGATCCCACCTGTCTGTCTCTGTCGACATATGTGAGCGAGAACTTGTCAACATAGCAGGGGGAAGTGGAACCAGTCCAATCTACCTAGCAGACAACCTAACTGTCATGTCTTGAGTGTGTCTTGGCGGTGTGGGGGTGGGGGTTGGTCAGGGAGGTGGCAGACTTTGTAGTGGGGTCAGTGGTGAAAGTAGACGGGTGTGCGCAGGTATAAAATGTACAGCTGGTGGTACAGCACCGGTGAGAGAATAGGTTTAATGCTGCCCAAAAGTCTGCTACAGAAGTTCGGTGCAGCCGCGCTACTTGCCTCATGCGAGCCTGGTCAGTCACAGGACAAAACTGCTTTTCTGCGATGTTGTAGAGTACGAATTAACAAGAAAAGGCATTGCACAAGCACGCGGAATGCGCTAGCGTCAAATAACACGCCTTTTCATAATGCTTGTCACAAGTCGAATGAGGCCCGGCCAATGTCCCCTTTAACCCATTTTAGCCTGATGCTGCGTATACGTCGTTTGACCTTTGGCACCTGGAGCGACATATACGCTGCATTCAGACTCTTGAGATTTGAGCTTTTTTTAAATTAAAAAAGTGGGTATGTTAGAGCTGAGGGAACACATTCTAATGCAGTAGAACACATTCAAATGTAGCATGCTACACGGATCCATTGACTTTCACTAGCTTAGCGACATGCTCCCTCTTTTAACTTGTCTTAAAGCAAGACAACGGCTTACATGAAAAATAAGACACTTAACCACTTTTATAAACCCCAGCCAACGATTTTAACTGTATTAAGCCCGAAAATAGTGGCATATTCCTTTAAATGCAACTTATTTCATGTTTTTATGTGCTTCGGAGGCTGAGATAGGTTTTAATAGGCAGAGGACACCTTTTCCCAAAAAGGGCTTAGGCATTCAACAGGCATTTTGTGCAGGCATTAGGCTACAATAGGTTAATGTTAGGGAAAGGGTTAGGGTTATGAAGGTGATGCAATATTGAAAAGAAGTAGAAACAAGTAGAAAAAAAATGATCAGAGGTGTCAAGAAAAAGTAAAAGATTGACCTTGAGTTTGCATCAGTTGCTAGAAGGTGAACTCTATGCAGGACAATGAAAAATGTTGCAACACAGCATGAAAATTGATGTTGATCCACATGACTAACAGTAGAAATCCAGATATTGAGAGCATATGGATGTATGACACACTACATGACATCCATGACTGGGATTGGAAAAGGGGGATCTTCTCCATGGTCCGCCATTTTGAATTTCCAGAAATAGGCATTTTCAGCTGCAAAACGTACCGTCCTTTGGTCATACTAGTAAATATCGGTGTATTATTTATGCATATATACATGAAAAGATCAAATTTGACATAGGCAGCAGAGATTCAATGAGCAGCATAGTTGCAATACCTACACTGGACACAATCTTACACGGTGCACCTTTAAAATCTTGGGGCTTTCTTGTAGGGCTGTGCAATATATCGTATTAATAATATTGTGATATCAATATTGCTGTCGAACAATATCAAATTTCATAATAACGATTTGAAACAATATTTTTGTCATTTGTCTATACTGCCAAAAGGTAGGTTATAAGCACAATGTATTGCCCTCACAGCCCTCCACTTGAGCCATCGCGAGCACAAAGCAGACTTGCTACCCAACATTCATGCAGAACACCACTGTGTCTTTCTCTATGGCCCTCTACTCCGACTGCTGAAGGGAGTGAAGATTGTGAATTGTTTAGCACAATTCATTTGTTTTTAAATAAAATATCGTCTAAAATATCGTGAGATCAATATTGACCAAAATAATCGTGATATTGATTTTTCTGATAATTGAGCAGCCCTACTTTCTTGGCCCGGGGGCTAATGACTTCATAATCCGTCCCTGTTCATGGGAAGTCCTTTGGTCCTCAAAACTGGAGATGCCTCGAAAGCACTCCTGCACAAAGACCATTTGGGTAAACTCAAAAGTTTACCTGATGAAGGTCTAGGGCCGAAATATTGTGCATTAAAAAAACAGCGATATTGTCAGTGTGTGGCTCTGCAGGATTTGTTTCAAATTGTCTGCTGAGTGACCCATGGGCCGACAATCTCAAACGCAGCTGCCAGCTGAGGTGTGTGTGGAAAAAAAGTTTAACGTCCTCATAACTGAAGAAAGCAGCTGTGCTGTTCAGTAGACGCTGGAGAAGATGGGTGAAGGAGTGCCTGTAACTAGGTTAGCACTCAGATGAAGTGTGTCAGCCGCTTCCTCTAACACATGGTCATATTCCCACTGTTACAACACACAGCCTTTTGATGAGACGACTCGTGCTCTGCTTCTTCACCACAGCTCCTTTTTCCATGTTCTCCTTCTTTCTCCAGTCCCTTTCTTCCTGTCTGTCTCTCTCTCTCTCTCTATCTCACTCTCTCTCTCTCTCTCTCTCTCTCTCTCTCTCTCTCTCTCTCTCTCTCTCTCTCTCTCTCTCTCTCTCTCTCTCTCTCACTCAAACACACACACAAAAACACAGGGCCGCTGACAGCTGTGGCCGGGCCCCGGACAAAGTCATCAGAAAGGGGCTCCCACCCAATACATACAAGGTAATGAGAACCCAATTCTTGGCCCTCTCTGTACCAGGGCCTGGGACAACTGTCCCCTTTGTCCCCCTCTGTCGGTTTCCCTGCACACACACACACACACACACACACACACACACACACACACACACACACACACACACACACACACACACACACACACACACACACACACACACACACAAACACATTTTTTCTGCTGTTCTTTCTCTTCTTCTCTGTCTTCTTCCCTCTGTCTGTCTGTGCATCCGTGTGTACTTCTCTCTCTCTCTCTCTCTCTCATTCTCCACTGCCATCTTTCTATTCAATTGAAACAAAAAAAGTGTGTCAGTTTGAAAGGGGGAGCTGTGGTGGTGGATAAGGTGGGTGTGGATTGGTGTGCAAAAGCGGGAAGATCACAAAGAATTTCTTCAGGAGGTCTCTGATGGAGCATCTATAATTTTGTTAAAATGGCTTTTGTGCCTTTACTGTAATGCCGATAGGATGAAGAGGTGACAGGAAGTAATTAGGGGGGAGAGAGAGACGGGGTAGGGTCCGGAAAGGACCTGGTATGGACTGGAACTTGAGTCACCTGCATATGGTACTGTGTTTTAGCACGCTGTGCCACAGAACCATCATGTTCAATAGTACTCTGTCAGTACAGGAAGCAGAATATGGGCCTCACAGTGTAGCCCATGTTTATGGTTTTATTTATTTTATTTTTACCAGTTTATTTCCAATACATTTTAGAGTAGAGTACATTTATTTGAGTGTAAGACTCAAATAAATTCATTTTGGAGAAGTGGGGTTTTTTCCATTGTGTTTCAGATTTTGGATTTGTGTGTACTGTAGAGCTCTGATCATTTGTGACACGATTCCAGAAATTGCACGCTAGCAATCGAGAAAAACTATACTGTACATGTGGCGCCACTGTCAGTCATCTTCCTGTATGTGGGGTGAGTGTGACCACCACTGTGTATTCCTCATGCCAAGAGGACTGTGTAGGAAGGAGGCACGTGGCAGATGGGTACCCACAGTGTGGTGGAAGGCTGAAGCCCACAGCATCAATGGCGGAATAATTGCACACATGGGCCCCAGGGCAAAACACTGATAGGGCCTTCCATACGGCCTGCCAAGGTCACAATAGGGGCCCCACCACCACCAATACGGGATGGCCCTGGGTCCTGGGCCCCGGGGGAAATGCCCTGCTCGCCCCTCCTATAGCACCGCCCCTGCACAGTATGGTGGGAGGCTGAAGCTGTGAAATTAGAGTTGGGGGCGGTGACCAATATGGACACCCTATATTAGGCTTGCCAACTGTCCCTTGAAACACAGAATCGTGACGTCCCATATTTAGAAACAGAATTACAATACGGGAGGGTCTTGGGCCCCGGTGGAAAAGCCCTGCTCACCTCTCCTATTGCGCCGCCTCTGTACAGTATGGTGAATGACTGAAGCTGTGAAATGGCAGTGACCAATATGGACACCCTATATTAGGCTTGCCAACCATTCCTTGAAACACAGAATCGTGCCATATTTAGAATCCAAAGTCCCATACAATTCTATATTTGAAGGGATGGTTGGCAAGCCTAATATACATATTTAGAAACAAAAGTATGGGTACTATTGAGCTGAAACAGGATGCAATTTGTCCCGTATTACCGTGACAATTAACACTAGTTTTAAAAATGTCAATGGAATACAGTACATTGGAATCTGATGGGATTTGCCATTATTCACCCTATTGGTTAACATGCAGGACATCGCTTGTAAGAAATGCAAAATGTTCTGGGGGAACATCCCCACACCCACCAGCCCCCCTTGGCTACCTTACCCTAGGCTGTACGCGCAAATGAGGCGTTTCTTCCCCAGGGAGGGGCCAACCCTTTATAGACTCAGTTTGAGCCATATAGGCCTACTGTAGCGTATGTGAAACTGTTACAATACAAGATGATTTCATTTCACCATTTCAAAAAAAGACACGTGAATGACACAAAATTAATAATTTATTGACCAACAGTCATTTTGTCACAAATATAGGCAACATAGTTCAAGATGGTTGCTAGGTAACACTGAACAAAGGCACAGGGAGACGGTGGATGCTTGTGAGGACAATGCTATGCTGTGTCTGACATGACCTTGGAATGTGATTGAGCCTCATGAAACCAAACAAACGGTTGAAGAAAAATACGTTTAAAGCTGACTCAAAAAAACTATGTTAGGCCT